>NW_005358567.1:1158017-1215205 GCF_000412655.1 Myotis brandtii | reverse complement strand
ATAGTATTCCATGGTATAAATGTACCACAGCTTTTTTTATCCATTAATCTACTGATGGGCACTTGGGCTGTTTCCAGATCTTAGCTATTATAAATTGTGCTGCTATGAACATAGGTGTGCAGACATTCCTTCTGATTGTTATTTCGGGTTCCTTAGGATATATTCCTAGAAGTGGGATCATTGGGTCAATTGGCAGTTCCATATTTAATTTTTTTGAGGAAACTCCATACTGTTTTCCATAATGGCTGCACCAGTCTCCATTTCCACCAGCAGTGTCCTAGGGTTCCCTTTTCTCTACATCCTCGCCAGCACTTGTCATTTGTTGATGGTAGCTATTCTGACATGTGTGAGGCAATACCTCATTGTCATTTTAATTTTCATCTCTCTGATGATCAGGGACTTTGAGCATTTTAAAAATCATATTTAGATACTTTTCTCCAAGAAAACGTTGAACCTTAAATCTACATTTTTTTAGAATTCCCAATACCCAGCTGAGTAATTTTGTTAGTTTTATCAAAATGTTGAGGAAATGCCTCTATCACTTGGTGATTCAAAATATTTGACTCAGTGCTTAGCCATGCACCATGTAAACTCAACTCTCTTACTCCAGTATTAGTATTTAAAAATTGCCTTTGTCTAATTCTCCTGTCTTATAAATCCTTATATAAATTAATGAATCAGAAAACTGAAACTAAGAGACTATGGTAAATAAATTAACATTGGTCAGAAAATGGCAAATATTAAAATTTTAACCTTGTTTTTCTGATTTCTAAGGTAGTTTTTCTTCCACATCAGCAGACTGAGGCTCTCATTAAGCCATTGTTTTTGGCTGTAGAAATATCATATTACGTGACCACATAAGTGCTTATCCTGCAGTTTCTGTGTTTCAAAATGCATATTGAAGGAGTTTAAATACATTAACTAATATCACTTGAGGGAGTGAGCATGTGTCTGCACTGCTTGCTTTTAAAATAGTTAATGTAGTTGGATGACAGGTGAATTGGAACATTTTTAATGTAAAAGCAAATAAGTTTTTATAAGCTTCCATATTGCCAAACAAAGAATACTGCCAACACATCGTCTTTATTCCTATGAGGAGATTCCACAATGGGCCTATTCCTCTAACAACAATGAATCATTCAGTTCAGAGCAACTGTATACAAGAAACCAAAGGACATTTAGTAGTGATTTAGTAAATCTATTGAAAACATTGTCATTTTTTTATGATGAAGTTGAGATCACAGTATCTGAACTACAATCACAGCCTTTTGCAAGCTGGAAATTTCAAGGGAATCATGAAGGCTGGCACTGATGTCTCTCAGGAGATGCACTTCCTGGTGTCTGATGCCAGTTCTGAAGAATAACACTTTTGGGGCCACCCTTTTTTCTTCAGCTTTTATCATTAGATTGCTCTTGTCTGAATTTTCTTTTTGTTTAGGTTTCACTCAGTATTTTCAGCCTGATCAGTAGACTCTAAACTAGTTTTCTGGTCAGCTCAGAATATAGAATAATGTCTGGGTCACCATAAGCGTTGGTTTCATGTTTTTGAAAAGATAAGTGACTTTCTTTCTTCCTGAGCAATACGTGGGCTAACTTCACAAGATCAATGGATCATTTCCAAAGAGAAGAACCAGCGGTGTGCTGGTAAACGGCAAGAATTCCAAGACCCAAAAGAAAGGTTGTGATTTGTGCTGTCTGTCAATTTTCCAGATGTAAATGCTTCCACCTAGGCAGATTTCAAACAACCACAGGTTTCCAACCAGCTCATAAAACTCCTGAACATTTAATAATTGGCAAGCTGATACATACCAGCTCCATCATAAGCTGCTCTAGTACTCCCCTGGAAAAAAGTGCTGATAGTAAAGGTACCCCAACAGCTAGAAAAGTAAGATGTAAAAGCACTTGTCTGTGATAAAGAGATTCAGACTTATGCCCATTGATCTTCTCTACTCAAATTCTGATATTCCTAGAATTCAAACATCTTTTTTATTTACGTCTGTCTTCCTTCATACTTTACAAAGCCAGGAATGTACAAGAAGTAATCACATTTATTGAGTGCTTATCATGTCCAAGGACTTGTGATATGAGATACACATGTGTTATCCTGTTCAATTCTCACAATCATCTCATAAGGTAGGTACTTGCCTCCCTATTTTCCAAGTAGTCTCCAGACTCAGTGGCTTAAAAAGATGAAGATTCAAATTGAGTCATACTCTCAAGACCACACAATTTAACCCCTAAATTCTGCTTTTTTTGTGGCAATTGTGCCATAGATAGTAAAAGTACCATCCTGATTTGCAAAACATTTCTAGTCCATAATGTGCTTCTACATGCTGTATTTTCACAGAAACCCACTGAGGTGAGACGGTGAAGATATGGTATCCTTTTTGCAGATGAGTACATTGAGCTGAGAAACTAGACCATACCATATTTACAAATGGTGCTTCTAATCTCTAAAAGAAAAATGAACAGAATGTCTAACAAATATCATAGATTCCAAGAGTTGGAAGGAAATGCAGAAATCATCTAGTCCAACGGTCTTATTTCACAGAGTTCTTTGCATTCTTGCAGAGAGTATCTAAGGCTCTGTACTTCACATCTACATAATCTACATATTTGAACTCAATATCATTTTATCTTGTTAGTGCTCTCATAAAATTATAAAGCAAACATGTCAGAATCTTCAGGCTGATGTCTTGGGAGTTGTATATATAGAAATGGGAAAATGTTGGCATGGCAGAATATAATTATTGATCTTTATTGACTGATCTGGCAATAATTTACATTTTATTTTGCCCTTAAATCATTTACATTAAGGTTTAGCATTTGATAGCAAAAATAATGCATTTGAGGAATATCCAATTAACCTTTGTGGGCACTTTTTATGAAGAATGCTGAAAAGTCTATGTTTGCAAATTTTATCAGTGTCAAGACATTGAAAAATTAATAAATGACTATTTGTACTACAAATTCATTGAGTCAGCAGAAGAAAGGCTTCAAATTGTCAATTGGCTTACAGAATCAAAATGTTCTCAACTGATCAGTGGCCTCATAAGTATCACTGATTGCTGAAATTTAAAATTTGGCTAGAGTTCAATTCAAATGGTTTTTCAAAAAAGAACTATTTAGGCTTGAGGTTGTCTATACAGATACAATGGGTTATAAAATTTTAATTTTGTTTTTAAAAGTCAACTAATTTTTTTGTTAATTATGTTTGCATTCTCTTTTGCTGCATTTGGAGTCATCTGTTTATACTTGTGGAGGCTAATATTTCCAAGAATGAAATATGACCATCTCTCTCTCTTGGGCTGAAACACCAGAGCAAAGTTATTTCCAAAGTCCTGGTCCTCCTTTTTCTTGTAGAAAGGAGAACAATAATGTATATTGCTAATGGCTTTGTGCTGTTGTTATGAGTAAACAGGCTCTTCCTGATATGCCATTTATATGTATTGTGATATGAAAGAAGAAGAAGAAGAAGAAGAAGAAGAAGAAGAAGAAGAAGAAGAAGAAGAAGAAGAAGAAGAAGAAGAAGAAGAAGAGGAAGAGGAGGAGGAGGAGGAGGAGGAGGGAGACAAGGGAGAGGAGAAGGAAGAGGAAAAATGGTTCAGTAGAGAGGAATAAAGGGATGTGAAGATACATTGAATGAGATTGAGGAAACAAAAGAAGAATAAGGCATTGAGCTGGCTGAACTCTCCAGGTGTGCTAATGCTTGGGCAGTCTCTGGGGTTGAGCTTATTGAAGAACCACTGTAAAAAAAAATGAAACATTAGAATATCCAGAGTACCTGCCAGCTCTCTAACTGCATTTTTGTAAATGACAGTGGTCCTGCTTATGCCATCACCATCCAGCCAGCAGGATGCCAGCAAATGTGGTCACCTACCGGGTTATTCTGCAGCACTTTCCCTGCAGAGTCTTCCAACCCAAGATAATTATGAGACCAGAGGGAAAACCTGGGCACCCAGCATTGGGATGGGGTGAGTTCCTGTAGTTGGGGGTGGCGATGAGAGCTCCAGCGCCCCCTCAGCTGGGACAGTGCAGAGGGAACACTTCTGCTTCCTAACTAAGCATGCAGATTCTCCATTTGAAACAAACATTGAACTATTTTGGTTCCTGATCCTGGAAAAAGAGGAAGTGTGTTTGGTTGAAAATAAAATAACACAGCTGTCACAATCACCATCTCATCCTCCCCTTAGTGTTTAGGACTGTAGAAGACACTGGAGGGCTATGGAGAGATAAGAGAGGAGAGAGCAGAATAAGTCACAGTTTTGCCTAAATAAGTTTCATTGCATGGCTGGCAGCATTATGACCTGAAGGATTTCTAGAAAGCCATGATGTCCTCTCACAGCAGAAAATGTCTGGGACCCAGCTGACAGACAGCTGAGATCTCCCCAGGGGCAGTTTTGAAGACAGATAAGGATAACCTTTAAAAACTGACTTATTTGCTGATTGCTGATTCCTAAAATGATAAGAAATTCTTGAAAACGTTCCTCATATTCTTTAAAATCAATTTAAATGTAAATTTCATCTATTGTAATTTTTAAAATTCATTTTATTTTGGAGATGAATATTTCCTTTTGCTAATTACCTATCTTATCTCCCTTGGATGTATTTTGTCTTCCTTTTTAAAACAAAATTATATTTTTTATAATTTTTAATATATATTTGTAATCTCTAGATACAAGAAAGCTAATTTCCCTCCTATTTGAAATTTGGAGATTTCAAAGTATGGACCTGAAACATGTAATTTTCCCAAAGGAGTGTGTTATGTAAGTTTCTTTATTAATCAAAAGTAATCACCCGTACTGTGGGCACTACATCTTATTTTGTGATGCTGTTTGTCTTTAGAGAACTAAGGAACATAAAACATAAACCATCATCATAAACTTAAGAAAGAGGATGTACAGTATCAACTGCTGAGCACATCTTTTATACATATCTTACTTTTGACGAGATCAAAGGAAAATTGCTATCATATGCTGGATACTGCTTCTTTTTTCCTCTCCCCTTCCTTTCTGTAAGCACAAACTATAATTTTCAATTGCACATGAGACAACGTATGCATAACTTCAAAAGGCACATTGATCGAGTAATTAAATTAAATGGGATGTTTGACATCATGTACAAGCCTCATTCGTTGACTGACAGAATATTCGGTTTTCAGCTCATTGCTGTGGACCCCTGAGAGAAATTGGAAACTCACAATCTTTTCAGAGACTTTTTGAAAAACTATAAAGGTTAGGTGTTACCTTGTTAATTGTGATTTATAACACTAACAATGATGACGTGTTCCATTTATTGAGCATTTCTTTGTCTTATCTCATATTAATAATTTACATGTAAAGAAATTGGGCCTAGTAAGTAAACAAAATGGGAATAAAGGACTATATAGGCAATGCTATTTTTTGTAAAAATAATTTTAAAAATTATTTTAAAAGTATTAAATAAGCATTCAGCCAAGTCTGCAAATCTGCATATGTTCAAGTCTTCCACCCAAACTGTAGAAAAAGGAGAAAAAGAAAGGAAAGTATAAGCAGACATTACATTGATAATTTGATCCTTTTGTGAGTAGAGAGACTAGGGCAGGAGAATGGTTTCAAAGAGAAAAAGGACATGGTATACACTGTTGATAGGAGTGGGGACTTCCTGGAGCAGGAGTGGATGTAAATAAGGTGTCACAGATGGAAGGAATGTGGATGGTAGTTGCCAGGCTTATGACAGGGTAGTCTCTTCAAAAGGATAAACTGGAAACTGTGATGGCGGTGCCACCAGGAGCTGTGAAAACCACCCTGTAAACCAGAGAGTGGCACAGGCAGAAGAAATATAAGGGTATCATCAGGTGGCACTCTTGGCAGGAGGCCTACCAACAGGGCCATGCACATCGTCACATAGGAGAATGGGCTGGTTACATGGGAATAACATGTGAAGACAAAAATGTAACCTGAATTTGGAGGCATGTAGAAAGGTGGACATGGTCTTCCTTGAAATACAAAGGGCCTCCCCTCCTTTGAGCTGCAGTTTTAACAATTCTTCTAATGGGAACTGAGGCAGAGAAATACTGTCTTTGTATCTTTTTGTGTGTCTCTGTTATAATATAGACTAGAGGCCTGATGCATGAAATTCTTGCAAGGGTCTCAGGCCTCACAGCCCCGGCTGCCTTGGCCCTCGCAGCCATGGCTTCATCCAAAAGGTCCTCTGGACGACCATTCTGTTGTTTGGTCTAATTAGCATATTAGCTCTTTATTATATAGGATTGGTGACCTAGGAATTGTTCTTATACTATAACTCCAGGCCTGGTGAATGAAAATTCATGCACGGGGGTGGAGGGGTTCCCTCAGCCTGGCCTGCCCCCTCTCAAAGTCTGGGAGCCCTCAGGGGATATCCTACTGACAGCTTAGGCCCGCTCCCCGTGGGGAGCAGGCCTTAGCTGCAATCTGGCCTCCCTCTGCAGGAGGTGACCAGGAGGATCAGTGGAAGGCGCTGCCCCCATCACTCTGCTGTTGCTGCCAAAGCCAGCTGCTGGGACTGCCGACCCTCAGCTCTCGCTTCTTAGCGCTGGCCCTGCCCCCTGTCCACTTGTGTGTGTGTGGGCGATCTGGGACCAGGCAGGCTGGGGGAGGGGCTTTGGGAGGTTGAGGCACTGCTGTCGCACGCCTTCCAGCCTCTATAGAGCCTCTGGGACCGCGGGCTGCCCTGCCTCTCCTAGTGCCACCTCTGTGGAAGGAGGGGCCACAACTAGTGCTGCCCCGCCTCTCCCAGCACCTGCCTCTGTGGACGGAGGGGCCACACAGCTCGGGTGGGACCAGCCTGGGCCCACGGGCACTGCCCTGCCTCTCCCAGTGCCTACCTCTGCAGACGGAGGGGCCATGTGGCACGGGTGGGACAGGCCCAGGCCCACTGGTGTTTTCCCGCCTCTCCCGTGCCACCAGCCCTTGACCCTCGCAGCTGCTGTGGCTTTGTCCAGAAGGACATCTGGAAGATGTCTGGTCTAATTAGCATATTACCCTTTTGTTAGTATAGATTTGTAGAGTGTTCATTAACAGTGTGTTGTGACTTTTGCATTCTATTCTTTCAACAGATATTTATTGAGAAACCATTGTATGTGAAACATTAATTTAGATCTTGGAGGTAAAGATAAATAAAACAGATAGGGTCTTCCTACTCTCATGAAGCTTACATTTTAGTGAGGAGTGACAGACAATATGCAAACTAATGTGCAAAGTATTGTGCAAAGAATTATAATTGGCTGCTGTAGCACCAAAGGACTTTCACTTCCCAATATTAGACTTAAAAGTGATGATAATAGTAACTAGGTGCTTGTGAGGAAATAACATTCCAGGCAGACAATGCAAGCCCATTACCAAGGCTCTAAAGTGAAAGTTGGCTTGATTTCTTAAAAAATCTGAAATAAAGACAGTGTGTTAGAGTATAATGAACAAAGCAAACAGTAGTAGGGGATGAAGTCTGAGACAGGCTTCATGAGATGAGATAAGAATCTGGAGCTTTATTTGAAATGTAGTTGTGATCTGAATTTTTGTATTTTCTCAAAATTCATAAGTTGAAATCTAACCCTAATGGGATGGTATTTGGAGGTGGAGCCCTCATCAATGGTATTAGTTCCCTTATAAGAACTTGCATAGCTAGCTAGTTCTCTTTCCACCAAGCGAGGACTTAATAGTACAACCTTCTGCAACCAAGAAGCAAACTTTATGGAAATAATTGACCAACGCATTGATTTTTGGACTTCCCAATCTCAAGAACTGTGAACAATAAATTTCTGTTGATTAGCTACACACTTTATCATATGTTATTATAGCTGACTGAGCTAAGTTAGCAGTGGTAAGACACTAGAGTATTTTTAGGTAGGAGACCAAGTGGTTTCTTCTTTTAAAAGAACACTCTGGAAAATGCATACAGAATAAATTATAAGGAATAAGGTCAAGAATGGAAGTAAGGAAACCAGTTAAGAGTATACGGTAGTCCTCATGGGTGTGTAGGTGGGAGATGGTGGTAATGATGGTCAGAAATGAATGAATATAGAATGTGATTTTGAGACAGGAATGAGAAGATTTAATGAGACAGGTTGGAAGCTGAAAGTGAGGATAGAGAAAAAAGTTTTTGCTTATGCAGTTTGGTTAGTGATGGGCGATTTTGAGAAACAGAGTGTGCCATCTAGAGAATATACCTAGAGTGAATGTATCAAGAGTAATGTTTCAGTCATGTCAAGTTTGAGGCACTGTTTTGAAATATAAGGGGAAAAAAACTAAAATAGGCAGTTGGATATTTAGATCTGAAATATCAGGGAAAGTTTAAATTCAGATATCTGAAAATATAATGTTATCACGATAAATACAGCCTTTATAATATTTATTGCAGAGACATCTCCAGGAACCTAGGAGGGACTCAATAAGCATTTCTTTTTATTGTTGTTGTTAGGGCCCATTTTTCTGTCTACTACAGATAGTTCTGAATTTGGTAAATTTATAAACGTGATAAATTATAAGGATATGTAATTACAGCTAAAATGGAGTACTGTGTAAATTGTAAACATCAAAGTAAAACACATCAAAGTAAAACACATTCATTCCAGACTTGTCTAAATAGAAATACTTCTGTGCCCTTGGTCTTGAAGAAAGAGTAGGCGTTTGCAAGGTTGAGGGGGTAGAGAAGGAAGCCCAAGCCTAGAGAACCATACAAATAACAGCAAGGAGCTATGAGCCTATGCTATAAACAAAGAAAAAATAAAGGAACATATTATAATCCCACCTCCTAATCAAGAGTATCTTCTGAATCTCAACCATTGCTCAGCCTTTGGAGGACACAAACTAATTTAAAATAAGATGTTTTTGAAAGTTTGTAAACTTAGATTATCCCTGGGGAAATAAGATGTGCATGCAGGAAAAATATTAGTCAATATGTAATTGGATGCTAACCTCTGTGATATGTACCAGGACTTCAGGGATAAAAATTAAACCACCAAGAAACAGATTTATTTAGGAGGACAGGGTATGCATCATGAATGATGGGTGGAATTTGAGTATGTAGAGAAGATAGAATGTACAAGGTAGTTTGAGCAGAAGGGGAAAAAAATGAGTTAAAGAAGGATTGAGAGCTGTCTTAGAGAACAAGATTCCAAGAGTACAAATCCAGTCCCTTGAAGAATATAAAGAAACTAGAGGCCCGGTGCACAAAATTCATGCACTGGGGAGGGGGATTCATCAGCCCGGCTTGTGCCCTCTCGCAGTCCAGGAGCCTTCGAGGGATGTCTGACTGATGGTTTAGGCCTGCTCTCTAGTGGGAGCGGGCCTAAGCCATCAGTCAGATATCCTTACTGCTGCCAAAGAGTCAAGAGGGTGGGAGAGGCTCCCGCCACCACTGCTGCGCTCCCCAGCCATGAGCCTGGCTTCTGGCTGAGCAGTGCTTCCCCTATGGGAGCGTACTGACCACCAGGGGGAAGCTCCTGCATTGAGAATCTGCCCCCTGGCGGTCAGTGTGCATCATAGCGACTGGTTGTTCCACCATAGGGCCAAAACCAGCGCTCCAACATCCCCCGAGGGATTCCGGATTGTGAGAGGGCACAGGCCAGGCTGTGGGACCCCACAGGTGCACGATTGGGGCTGGGGAGGGACACAGGGAGGGACCAAAGGAGGGCTCCAGGGTGTGTCTGGCTTGTCTCGCTCAGTCTTGATCAGCTGGACCCCAGCAGCAATCTCACTTACTGGTTGGAGAGTCTTCCCCCTGATGGTCAGTGCATGTCATAACAACTGGTCAAGTGGTTGACTGGCTGCCCCCTGGTGGTCAATGCACATCATAGGGAGCAGTTGAGTGACCTTAGCATATCATTAGCATATTATGCTTTGATTGGTTGAACTGCCGACTGGATGACCAGACACTTAGCATATTAGGCTTTTATTATATAGGATGATTTCTATAGATTAAAATGTGTCTTACTATGGAAGGGTTTAAGAGCGCCAGGCAGGAGTCTCCTGGAAGCCTTTCTCAAATAGGATGGACCATATTTGTAACCATACAGTCAATGGGTCTGGGCTGCCTGTCACTACTTCAGCCAATTAAGCAAAGACAGGGTTGAATCATATATGAGCATTTATTCCAATAATGCTGGCAGTATGGGAGAGCTTCAGATCATCCACAAAAATCTGCTATCCCCCTACCATAAGCCAACTGCTTATAGTGGGTAGAAGGAGAAAGATGACATGGGGAAGTAGGCAAAAGGGATAAGAATGGGTATGCCAAATGGGCAGGTTATAGGTAAGTCTGGCCAGGGGTTTCCAAAGGCCTTGGGATATACAAAGGGCTGAGGGTTTTCAAAGGGCTGGCGCCTCTCCTTTCTACAAGGTTGTTAATCTTTCAACAAAACTGTTAACCTTTCCATGACAGTAGGCAGTGCTTGGATGTAGAGGATGGGCCACATTTCCAGGTGAGCTCCCAGGTCCCACATGCAACTCCCAGCCAGGTTAGAATGTGCTTTCTTTAATCAGAACAAAACAATCACAGTTAACAGAGCATGTTTAATATTTCCTATAATTATAGCTGGTTCCCAATATTCTATTTTATCCCTAACACATTGACACATACATTTCTGTCCTACACTGTGTATCTCCATGTATAAAACCACACTAATAAAAGAGAAACATGCAAATTAACCATCACTCCAACACTCCACCACTCTGCTACACCCACCAGCCAATCAGGAGTCAGTATGCAAATTAACCCAACTAAGATGGCTGTGGCCACGGAGCTGGAGTGAGCAGGAGGCTTGGGTTGACCCCAGCGATGGAGGAAGCCAAGCTTCCCACCTGCCCTGGCTGGCCCTGGGCTCCTCTCAAGGCTACAAAGTTTCAATTATAGAAGATAAATAAATCCCAGATACCTGCTTCCAGCCCACCCTGGCCTCTGCTCAAGGAGGCACTGAAAAAAAAAGAAAAAGAAAAAAAGGAGAGGCTGGGAGCTTGGGTCGCTGGGGGGTGTGGCCAGCTTGAAAACGGCCATCAGCGCCTCCCCCAGGCTGGCCAGGTACCCCAGCGGGACCCCCGCACCCTGAAGGAGCTGTGAGCAGCCTGAAAATGGCCCTCAGTCCCTCATCCAGTCTGGCCACAGCCCCTTCAGGGTGAGGGGGTCCTGCTGGGGGGGTTGGCCAGCCTGCAAACAGCCATCAGCCCCTCATCCAGGATGGCCAGGTACCCCAGTAGGGACCCCCACCCTGAAGAGGGTGTGGCCAGCCTGAAAACGGCCCTCAGTCCCTCGCCCAGGTTGGCCAGGCACCCCAGCGGGACCCCCACCCTGATCCAGGACACCCTTCAGGGAAAACTAGCTGTCCCCCACCCGTGCACCAGGCCTCTATCTATACTAATAAAAGGGTAAATGCTAATTAGACTGGGAGACCTTCCAGGAAACCTTCCAAGCATTCTTCTGGACAAAGCCATGGTGCCTGGGCCGAGGTAGAAACAGTTAGAGGCCAAGAGGGGAGGGCAGTTGTGGGTGATCAGGCCAGGATGGGATGGCAGTAGCTCCGTGGCCGCCGCCATCTTAGTTGGGTTAATTTGCATATTTGCTCCTGATTAGCTAGTGGGTGTAGCGGAGTGGTGGAGTGATGGTTAATTTGCATGTTTCTCTTTTATTAATGTAGTTTTATACATGGAGATACCTAGTGTAGGATCAGGCTGATGGGAGGCGGGGCCATTGGGGGTAAGCAGTCTAGCAGGGGGCCGTTGGGGGAGAGCAGGCCAGCAGCAGGGGGCAGTTGGGGGTGAGCAGGCTGGCAGGCAGAGTGGTTAGGGGCAAAGTGGAGAGGGTGCAGGCCAGGCTGAAGGACACCCCCCACCCATGCATGAATTTCGTGCACTGGGCCACTAGTAAGCAATAATTGAAACAGTGACATAGTTTTGGCATTCCATCAAATTGTGAATCCTCTGAGAGCAGAATACATAGCTTATACTTTTTTAGTTTTTCCTCAATTCAGAGACAGGAAATGTTGTAGAAATCCATTATTGAAAAAGAGATTGATACAGAGATTTAGAGGAAGATGAAATTGTGTTGCTGACCTCTCTAGCATTACATAGAAAGAACACAGTGTATGGAACCTGCTAGGAGAGTCATTTAAATCATAGCCCCAGATCACTGCCCGATCATGATCAGCTTGTCTGTGTGATCTTTATTTTGATATGCAAAGAGCTGAGAGAGACAGACTGAGGAGACTTTAGCATAGTGCAGGCTGACATTCACCCAACATACACACGCACTCCCTGGGCCTCTCTCATCTGGAGCATAAATGTGAAGTTTTCAGCCTGTCTACCTTAGTCGAGTTGATAAGATAATATTTACAAATTGCTCTGGAAACCATGGAAGTTGTTCTCTTAATGTAGAGTATGTTTCTAACATGACATTTGATTTGAAAGGTTGGGAAAGTACCTATATACACGAGGGGGTTATTGTAAGCAAGCGATACAATTTCAGAGCTCAGGAAATAGGAAGTAGAGCTGTCTTTCTGTTTTCGTCCATATATTCTTTTTGTTGATTTGACAAATATTTCAGCATTGATTACAAAACAGGCAGTGTGCAGGGACATGGCATTTAATTCCGTTCTGCTTTTAGTTATGGATGGATGCAGTTTACCATCCCTGTGCATTCATTCATTCATGTATTAAAATGTACACAATTTTTCCTGCCTGCTGTTCTAAGCACATTTTTTCCCCAAGAACATACTGTGCTCCAGACACTGTATTAGAGTCTGGGAATGCACAATCCAAAGGCTGCCTATCCACTTTTGAGATCACAATATAATGAGAAAATAGCTGTGAAAACTCAGAAATATTTATGCATCAAATGTTGTGTAACACAAAAATATAGCACAATAAAATAGTGAGCAGCAGTCATTATTGTGAATTTCTAATCAATTACATCTTCTGAGGGACTCAGAAAAGGCCTCACCCAGAAGATATGAGTAACTATTGATGGGAAAAAAGACTCTTCTGGGAGAATGGAATGATAAGCAGATTTCAGATCAAAGAATAAATATGATAAAAGGTGCAGGAGTAATAAAACATATTGGCAATCTCTATGTCTTTGATGTGATGGGTGGGTGGGCATGATTCAAGGTGAAAGAGGCATGAGACAAAGGGACTTGCAGAAAATTGAACCTTGCAGGACATTACTTAATGGGCAGCCACTAAAGCACCTTAAGCCATGGAGAGTGAGGTATTCAAATATGCCTTTAAAGGTAATTTGCTGATCAACATGAACAACACACAAAATAAGATGCTGTATACATATTAACGAATGGCAATTTTTAAAATATTTCTGGAAAGTGCAGATTGCAGTGTGGTACTTAGAACTCATAAGTCCTTGCCATTGTTTACTTCACTTACTCCACTCTCCAAGTATCGAGTGTTGGTGGAGGGAATGGGTCTGAGATTCTTCCTTCTTTTCTCTTTTTCTGTTTTGGAGGTTTGGTCCCTCTGGGTCTCTATCCATCACTATTTGTGTGTGTGCGGCTGTGCTATGACTCTTGATGTGGTAACTCAGGCATCAGCAGTGTTGAGTGGGCAGGTCAGGACTCAGTGGGGCCAGAGAATAGTACTTAAAGGAGGAGAAACCAAGGGAAAATAATTACTGTAATATAACATGTCCAGTGAGGGAGCTTGACCTTTAAGAATGCTGTGAGCTGCAGCGAATGCTTCATTTGCTGCCTGGAATAGTGAAGAGGCACTTCTCCCCTACCAGCTCCATATCCTTTTGGAAAGAACCCCACTGAGGAAGAAACTGAGAGATTTATGTCTGTTGAGTTAATGCAGGGCACGTAGCTGCTTGGGAGTCCAGAATTGGATGTCAAGGAGGAGAAAGAGAATCTATAATCCTAAGGGGATCAAACATGCATTCAAATGTACAAGATTGGTTAATACATTGTTGCAGAAGACCGGAGAAAAACCAAGACACGCTTAGAGAAAGGGAGTTACATTTTATTTATAAATTCAGAGAAAAGTGTGTCTTTCAAGTTCTGGGCCCCCCAAAATGGAGGAAACTTCTCTATTTATACTTTTTCCAGTCCTTTGTCGCCCAAATTTGGAATGAGACTTCCGGGCCTTCTGAGAAAGAAGGCCTGCGTGCTGGGAAGGGGCCATGAGACCATATCTCAAGGCCTGGCCTGGTGTCAGCACTGACAACTCTGTCTGGGGCATAGTTTACGGCCTCTCTGGAATGGGAGTAGTCTTATTTTCCTTATTATTTAAGCAAGCAAGCGTTTACAGAAGCCATACTATCAAGGTTAAAATTTCGAACAGCAGTTTTTATATAAGATGGATGCTTCAACATAAGATGTTAAAACTGACATGGGAAAGAAGAAATGACAGGGGATCTATAAACAAGAGAGCTAACAATGATCTTTAAGAGCAGTGGTTCTCAACCTGTGGGTCGCGACACCTTTGGCTGTCGAACGACCCTTTCACAGGGATCGCCTAAGACCATCCTGCATATCAGATATTTATATTACGATTCATAACAGTAGCAACATTACAGTTATGAAGTAGCAACGAAAATAGTTTTCTGGTTGGGTCACAACATGAGGAACTGTATTTAAAGGGCCAGAAGGTTGAGAACCACTGTTTAAGAATAATCATAGAGCTCCCAGGACGCGCCTGCCCAAGTCAATTTTCTTAAGATCGTAAGGCATTCTTCAATGTCTCTAAGGCATTCATCTCAATCTGCAATTGGGTATGTTACTTATGAAATTCAAGTTTCTTTCTCCTAATATGGGAGCATGGGCCCATGTTAGTTTCTGGTTTCTATATTATCCACTGAGCCTACCATGGCATCAGGGAGATAGTCAGTACTCAATCATAGTTACCATTTAGGGAGGTCCTATTGTATAGTATTCTGGTGATGGTCAAAATTTTAACATGCACAGAATCACCGAGAATTTTACTATAAGGTGGGTTTGATTCAGTAGTTTTTGGATTCGACGATGCTGGCCACACTTTGAGAAACAAGGAGCTAGCTAGACACTTATGGTTGAACATCTGAGGTCTAGAAAGCTTAGGAATTTGTCTAATTCATCCAGCAGTTTAGGGAGAGACCCTGGATTCTAACCCAGACCAGGCTGACCCCCTAAGTTCTCAAGCATGCTATTTGCTTTCTAAACTCCAGTCATTCCTAAATGTGGCACCATAACCCCTGTCTCCCTACAAAAATTGACCTGTCACCTTAGCCAGTTTTGCTCAGTGGATAGAGTGTCAGCTTGCAGACTGAAGGATCCCAGGTTCAATCCCCATCAAGGGTACATACCTAGATTACAGGCTCAAGCCTTGGCCCTGGTCAGGGTGCGTGCAGGAGGCAACCAATCAATGAGACACATCAATGTTTCTCTCTCTCTCTGCCTTTCTCCCTCCCTCCCACTCTCTCTAAAAATAAATAGAGAAAATATCCTCGGGTGAGGATTAATAACAAAAAAATTTGGAAAAAAAATTGCACCTGTGCTTTGGGCTCCTGAAAGTACTGCAGCAGAACATGCATTGCCTGCAGGGCATTGTGAACTGGAGGTAGCTGCCTTCAGAGACCGCATGCTTTAGAAAGACTTTGATATCTCTAGACCAGTGATGGCGAACCTTTTGAGCTCGGCGTGTCAGCATTTTGAAAAACCCTAACTTAACTCTGATGCCGTGTCACATATAGAAATTTTTTAATATTTGCAACCATAGTAAAACAAAGACTTATATTTTTGATATTTATTTTATATATTTAAATGCCATTTAACAAAGAAAAATCAACCAAAAACATGAGTTCACGTGTCACCTCTGACACGCTTGTCATAGGTTTGCCATCACTGCTCTAGACCAAAAGTACATAAACTAAAAGATGCACCAGTCATGAATCGGTCTCTCTGAACACAGCATAGTTCTTCACGCTGTGATAAAAGGTGGAGCCTCTTTTTTTTTTTTTTTTTTTTTTTCCGAAATCAGCTGAAGTTATCTCGGCCAGAGCATCCAGAAGTGGGACTGAATCCAGAGAAATGGTGAGACCAGAGTTAAGAGTTCAGACACGAGATTGAAGAAATGGGCAAGGCTGATCACCTTCAGATATCTAGCTTTTCCTGGAAGTGAATTATGCTTGGATCTCTAAAAGATTAGTAAAGAACACTGGGAGAAAATATGACAATTTACCTTCATCTGACAATTTAAACTTGAACTCTCTATTCTTCCTGAAGCAGTTTGTGTGACCATATGTACGCATGCGTGTGTGCCTCATCTTAGAACATGGCTGTGATAATGTGCCAGATGGCTTTGGCTTCTACTGGGTGGGTTTTACAAGAAAGAATAGACAGGGTTTCATTTTTTTCTCGCTGTAAAGACAGAAAATTTTAAATTAAAAATAACCTTTCAGCTGATTTCTTGCATAATTGCTATCTTGTTTTGCTGATACTGTGGCAGAATTATAATTTGCTGAAGTCTTGGGGATTCGCAAATTGGTTTATCCTCTAAATTTGCATTGACATGGTTTTCAGTCAAGTGCTTAACTAAATCCTCTGGCCAGGAGCTAGGAAGGCTATCAGTGTTTGCATTGAAAACCAGTCAGAGATTAGGGGAGGACTGACACTGTGCAGCCCCCCCACCTTGCACCCCCCCCAAGAGATCCAATGAGGAAAATTCTAGGTCTCTCACAATGCTGTTACTTACCATTAAGTGTCGGCAGATGCTGAGAGCTTACCTGGACTTCCTTTAAAAGACCAATTCAACTACAGGGTACAAGGGAAAAACATACAGAGAGCTAACAATGTGACACATATTCGTGAAATGACTATTTGCCATCATCTTTGTGATATGGACTTTTGGAGAGGAAATTAGGGGACATTCTTGCTGAAAATAAACTTTCTGATGCAAAACAAAATGAAACAAAAACCAAAAACATTGTTCGGTTTTCTGATCAGGGGTAAATGTATGTAGCCAGTGTTGAGTTTAGAGTTCATGATGTTGTCAAATTGACTTTAAGGACAGTCAGTGAGACAGTCTATAAATTAGAGTGAAGTGAACTTCTTTTTAGGATGGAATTTCTCATGTCATGTGTTGCTTATCTATTGAGATTTGCATCTGGTATGATTAGGCATCTAGTGATAAAGAAGGAAAAAGAACTTGCGCCTCAAACCAAGTTATTTTTAAAACTATGATTGGGACTGTAATTGCTTTTCCGTGGCACCACAGACTTCCTGTTTTAAAGCTGAAAAGCAGTTGAGAGAGCACCCAGATGCTCATACCGTAGGAAACTCAGTCTCTGAGATCTTAAGAGACAGTCAGTCACAAAGCTCCACAGTAGCCGCTAGTGAGTGTACACACATCAACCTTCGGCCCATCCAGGGTGACTCAG
The DNA here is from genome assembly GCF_000412655.1 of Myotis brandtii. Taxonomy (NCBI): domain Eukaryota; kingdom Metazoa; phylum Chordata; class Mammalia; order Chiroptera; family Vespertilionidae; genus Myotis; species Myotis brandtii. The sequence goes on along the minus strand of NW_005358567.1, from coordinate 1,197,838 downwards.
TGGTTAAGTGTCAGCCTAAGAACCAGGGAGTCATGGTCTGATTCATGATCAGGGCACATGCCTGGGTTGTGGGCTGGATTCCCAGTGTGGGGTGTGCAGGAGGCAGCCAATCAATGAGTCTCTCTCATCATTGATGTTTCTATCTATCCCTCTTCCTTCATCTCTGAAATCAATGAATCAATGAAAATATATTTAAAAATCAAACTTTTGCCAAAAGGGGGGAAGTGGATGTGGCAAAGAGATGCTCATTTTGTAAAACAAAAAAAAGGGGGGGGTATAAAATGATGCCATGCTATTGATGTCATTCACATTCCTTCTTAAATTTAGTCTCCTGATGAGTATCGATGTTGTGAGAACTGGGCTAGGAACCCAGGTTCTAGAAAAATCACCCTATTACTGCAGTTGCCGCTTAAAGTTCAGATGCAATTTAAAGGCAAACACAAAGAAAGGGGTAGCTCTTGCTCTCATTTGGGGAAACAGGTTTAGCTTGGTTCGTGGACCAGAGATGAAAGCATATCCTTGTGATCCAGACATGGTGCCCAGTTTTGATGTCCCAGGTGATGGAGCAGTGACAATGGCGAGGTCAACGAGGAAAGCCTACTGTGGACTGGCCCAGCTATGAAGAGGAAAAGCCACCGCCCTTAGGGTTTATGCAAATTTGTAATAGAAATAATTGAGTGCTATGAATATCCCAGCAGGTCTAGAAAAATAATGTTCACATGAGTGAAGGAAGGAGAGCTTTGGCAAGAAAAAAAAATGTATGAAGGAAAAAATATGGTAACTATAAAAAATGACCAAAGCGTCTAAGTTATAGAAAAGGAAGAGGAGGACTCCTCATGACTTAAGCCGGCTGAGTGAGATTTGGAAAGTTCTACAGCAAGGTCAAACTGCTCTAAATACAGGGAAATTTCCTGTTAGCATTTCCTCTTCCAATTCCCTGGTTCCTCTTTGGTTTTCTGAGCAAGCAAAGACATAAATAAATAAATAATACAAAGATAAAGAAACAAAAAATGAAATTTCTTCAAACTAAAGAAAGAACAGTCTCCTTTCTTTGTGACTAAATGCCTTCATCATTTCATATATTTGTTCTGACTTCAGCAGCAGGGGGTTAACATTCTAAGATCCAATTGATCATATAAACCTGTGGCTCTACGACTGCAGTTCTTGGATAAGCAGCATCAGCGTTACCAGGGAATTTGTAAAAAACGCATGTAATTAGCCCTGTTCCAACCAGCCGAATCAGAAATTTTAGGGTGGAGCCTAGCAGTCTGTTTTATAAAGCCTTCCACGTGATTGTGGTGCATTCTTAAATTTTCAGAACCGTTGTTATAAACATTCAGGTTCTTAAAGTTTTTATAACTTGTTCTTATTCAACTTACCTCAGCATAGAAATACTCAATTTACTAGTAATTATTTGTTTATACTAGTAAACAGATTCTTTGTATACATGAATGTAGATAAAAGCCCATGTTCTAAAACTGATGGTGATGAGTTGTTTCTTCATAAAGAATAAGCATACCATTTAATAGGTACAAGTAATGTCGTGTGCTGTGAATTAAATAACCATTAGGCTAGCTTTTATTTATTCTTCATAAAGATTTGAAAATGTTTGCCTGGCTTTTGCCTTGATTTTAGCTAGACATTAGTCACTAAACACTTTTATTATCTAGAAAATATTTTCAATAAAAATAAATGTAATAAAATAAAAATATTTTAAGAGCTAGTCCCTAAAATTTCAATTTATTTACAATGTATCAGCCCATCATATTTCCCTTTATAAATATTATTTGCCTGACTTCAATGATACATTGTTAAAATTTAAGAAATGTCATAAAGTATCAAAAACTAAAATTTTGATATGAAAATATTCAACAAAATTAATGCTTTTTGCTCTCTTTATTTCACCGTATTTCTCTGCATGTTTTATTCTGTCTATAGGAGATAGATATGCATGTTATACACCACATATTTATCTATATTTTGTAATAATACTAAACACTGGACAGGTGTGAAATTATGTTTAACTGAATTTTTATATAAACCCGAGACACGCAAAAATATATCCAATGAAATAAAAGATTCTCTAAGCTCGTATGTATAGAATAAAATCTCCAACATCAGCTATGATTTTTAAAGTGCATAGGTTGAAATAATGATTTTGCCTCTTCTTTTTCAGCTTCCAGCTGCCTCCATGAGCTTAGATGTGAAAACCAATCCTGAAGGCATTGTGAGAAAGGGAGCCTTCAGAGTGATTTCAATACCTCCAGCATTCAGTACATTCAGGTAATTCCAATAAATTATCTTCTGCTATAAAAATTTCTCTGCTGTTTAGCACACCTAACAGGTTAAATTGGTTTGCATTTACATTGATTCAGTTTCTTTTACATTCAATCAACACAACCATCTATTGAGGTCAAAACTATGTAGTCAGGGTCCTATGTTGGATGAATATATAGGGATGTATCCATTCATCTGGGATTGCAGGAAAGGGAAGTTTTATTTAAATAAATAGGTAGATATTTTGCTATGTGTGTGTGTAAAGTATATACACATACATAATATATATATTCATATCTATCTCTATCTATATGATTTTAAAAAATTAAATTACTGTTGCTTTTCAAAAGCTTCTGAAGGACTTTTCTGTTACAGCCAAAGCAGATGGGTTTCATTAAACTGCCCAGATCAGTCTTTCTCTAATCATCTGCCTGGCCCAATCTGAGGGGAAAAGGGCAGACATATGAGGAATCTATTCTTCTCCAGCCCTCTGCAAGGCATCTGCTAAGACCTCATTCATCACTGTGAGAGCTGTGAATGGATAGCTACGCAATACCCCAAGGTCTCATTGGGAACGGTGGTGTAACGCCTAAGCTCCCTTCTGGTAAAGCAAAAGCAATGTGTACTTTTGTCAAACTGTCAGCAAACACTTCCCTCTTGATACAGTTTGCTCAACCCAACCTTCTGCAATGTCAACTGACCACAAATGTTTCATTTTGAAGCAAACCCCCAACCTTTGCCTTGATGTGGTTCTACAAATGAGTACTTTTACCTCCTGTGGTGGCTGAAAAGTGTGTGGGATTTGTTTGCCTTCAGAGGGATCCAAACTATGGAGGAAGCAAAATGGCTTTCAAATGTGATCATCAAATAAAACTATGAGACTGTGTGGGCTAGGTAGCTATTTAATAAAATTAGCACAAAATATCTCCTTCATCAACCATGTCCAAAATGAGAGAAGATCATTCAATCATTCATAATACAGAACTACTGCTCTCCTGGCAGACTTGAGGAGTAATGGGTGATTGTAGTAAAAGCATCAGACAGAGCCCCTCACTCCCACCCAACACCTTAACTGGCGACTGAATGGTGATGTACTGTTAAGTGTATGGCCCACACTGACTTTAAATCATGAATGCCAACACTTTTCAATCAAATGAAATTAAGTCTAAAATCACCATCTACTTCTTAATTACAGTGTGAAATGTCTCAATCACTTTGATTTTAGAGGTGGCAAGAGACTTATGAAAGACAGATCATGACATTCGTTATGCAGGGTGTGAAGTGGTCCATTAAGCCATGGAAACTTCTTCCTTGTAACAATATTTATCTTGACTCTCAGAATTCCTAGTTGCCTAAAGGCCAACACATTTGATAGATCAACATGATATTTGTTAGAAATTCAACATTTCCTTAGTTTTCCTGGAGTGTCTTTAATACCATAGTAGCTTTTAGTTTGTTTTATTTCTTTAGTAAACTACTTCTCCATCTCTAAATTGTTATATAATTATTAAGTAGCACAGAAGGCATTTTCATTTATGGTGAATTCAGTTCACCTTTCCTATGTCAATGGGAGTTTTGATGCCCTCAGGGTGATTTTCTGTTCACAGATATTTTGACTTACGCAGTCAATATTAAAATTATTGATATTACATATCCTAAAATTTAGGGTATTTTGGTTCTGTTTTGTTTTTAATCTCTATTAGTAACTATAGCAAAGGATAATAATCACTTTTAAAAAGCTTAATAAATGTTTGTTTCCATTTATAAACTTATTTAAATATGCTACTCCAACAGCTTAAATTGTATTTATAGAATTATTATATTTTATTTTTAAAAATATGTTTTTTATGGATTTCAGAGAGGAAGGGAGAGGGAGAGACAGAAACATCAATAATGAGAGAGAATCATTGATTGGCTGCTTCCTGCCTGCCCCCCACTGGGGATTGAGCCCGCAACCTAGGCTTGAGCCTTAACCAGGAATCTAACCATGATCTCCTGGTTCACAGGTCGATGCACAACCACCAACCACTAAGCTGATTATATTTCTTTTAAAAAATACTTAAATTATTCAATTGGCAATAAATCACCCCAAGTACTCTACTGAATCTTAAAAATTAAATAAATAAGGTATATAAATGGCATTTTCTTAAATCATTTATTAGTCTGCATAAATTTTAATATACCTTAATATAAAAGTGAAAGACTAGATTTTTACTCAACATATTTAAAAATGGAATTACAATTTTGACTCTGAATGACAAAATTCTCCATCTGCCAAATATATACAGTGTATTCTGAAATCAAAATATTAATAGTTCAAGTTAAATTCTTTTTAATATTGTTCTACTTAATTTTAATTTCTTAAGGTTAATAATGTAACTCAGTTAGAAATTATAATCCATCCTAGAACTCTTGGCTTTTCCTATTCTGATGGCTTGATTGAATAATGATCAGAAACATAAATTGTGATTCCAAATGGCACAACCTGAACTCTTTCTAAAAACGAGTCTGCAATGGAGGCTTTGTAACTGAAGAGAGCTGCCAAGATAGAAATATCCATGCAAATCATTACACTTCTGACAACATGCAAGTCTGCAAGTATGACCAATAGGTTATATCATGTACTGAGATTCTGCATTATTTGTCTTTTTATTCTTTTAACTGTATTCTCATCTAGGTATAGTAAGTAATTGGATTGGCCTCTATAAGTCTTTGATAATCAAATGAAATATGACTGAATTTTAATATTGTTAAATGTCCAATGTCATTTATCCTGAAATTATGAAAAATCTTGAAGTGTGGTAGTCATCTACATCCTGTAGGAGCAAAATTTCACATGAGTCTGTTTTGAAGACCAATTAATTTCCTCCCTTTGATTTAACTCTTTTGAGCTCCTCTCCTCTCTTACAAGAAACCCAGGTGGCAGGATGTCACATTCAAGTTTTTATCAGCCCACATCCTCTTATTTGTCATTATTTCTCAAGGCTGATGCCCTGATTTTTGATAAATGGCTTTTCTTGCTGACCATCCCCACACACTAAAGTGACTTCCCTGTGTAGAATCAGTGAAATCCTACTTATGCTTTAAGGCCAAAATCAGATCCCTCCATATCTGTGAGATCTTTCCCCCATTATTTCACTCAGATAGAACCACAGGTGCCATGGCTCTAGAGCCACTATAGCAAAAGTCTCTGAGTCATGTTGGTCAAAAACACTGTTGCCTCTCCTCTTGATGATGAAGGGAATAGGACATTGAGAAGATGGAGTTCTAAATCTTTCTTACCCGCTTCAACCAGAGTGGAAACCCTTTATATTTTTTTTCCTTGTTCATATGCAGCATACATCTATATAAGAATACCACAGCTTTCCCGGTTGCAGTGGCTCAGTGGTTGAGTGTGGACCTATGAACTACGAGGTCACGGTTCGATTCCTGGTCAGGATACATGCCTGGTTGCAGGCTCAATCCCCAGTAGGGGATGTAAAGGAGGCAGCCAATCAATGATTCTCTCTCATTATTGATGTTTCTATCTCTCTCTTCCCCTCTGAAATGAATAAAAATGTATTTCTTTAAAAAAGAATACCACAGCTTTTAAAAAATAAAAATGGAATCCAAAAGAAAACAAATACCTCCTCTTCCTGTTGTTTTATAAATACCAAGAAAGTAATCATTACCTGAGTTTATTTGATTGCCCCAACACCACTTTGTCTATAATTTGGTGAAGGAATACATAAAATGCTATTGTGTGAGCTGACATTATGCTAGGTAGAAGAAAAAGTAAAGTATCTATAATAATAAAAGTGTAATATGCTAATTAGACCGGACAATGTTCTGGATGAAGCCAGGGCTTTGAAGGAAGCCCGGGTCCCGGGTGCCAGAGGGAAGCTGGTGCCAGCAGCCAGGGGAAGGAAGGCTTACTCTTACATGAATTTTGTGCACCGGGCCTCTAGTTGTGGTATAATGGAAAGAAAGTCAGGCTGAAAGTTAAAAAAGCAGGTTCAAGACTATAATTAGCTTGCTATACTAGTACAAGAATGAGACAACTTTCTTAATTGTTAGGTTCCAATTAAATTAAATAATAATTACTATACACCCAAAGTCAAGTACTGCTGCAGGGAGGTAGATAATTATTATGGTTAAGAACTTGGGCTTTGAAGCTAGACTGCCCAAGTTCAAATCCTGTCTATGATTTATCCTTTTGAACGTGGACAATTGCTTGACCTTCCTAAGCCTCAGTATTTCTATTGGTAAGATGGAAATACTGTATACAGTTGTTTTTGGATGAATTAATTCATATATAGTATGCAAGTGTATCAGCAGAATTACACCAGGAAATGCTCTGAAAGACATAAAGCTCTTGGGAGTGAAGATACACCTCACGTTATCTCAATGTTTATGATTTCTAGCACTAAGAATGTACAGTTAAGGAAAATTAGCGGAGATTTTTAAAATATGTAGCATTTCAGAATTCTCACAAAAGTACCATAATTATCACAGATGCTATAAGGTTTTTTCAATAAAACAAGATATGGCCAAAATCATGACTATTATCAATATTAACAAACACTACTGTAGCAGCATCATTTCTAGCCACTTATCCAGAAATAATACATACTTATTTGTATTGCTGACCCATCTTATAAAAGTTGGTAGTAGGGCATGGCTTCTTTATTCATTGTCATTTTTCTCTTGAGTACACTTTCTAAAAACAGGTCGTTGGTAGGGGAAAACTGCCCTGGTTTGCCTGGGACTTGCACAGGTTTAGCACTAAAAGTCCAATATTCATAAAACCCTCAGTCCTGGGCAAACCAACACAGTTGATCTCCCTAGGGCCTCTTTGTTTATTCCCTAAAATGTGTAGCATAGTTTCTTACATGAGAACAGTGTTAAATTAACATCTCCTGAAATATAATAAATCCAGTTTGTTGCTGTCAAAATCCATTCATCAGTTCAGTGTCTACCAGGCATGTTCTTTGACTGTGCAGCCCAGGAAAATGTCTTGGCTTATGTGATTGAAAAATTACCAGGTAAATTGATGTAGGTCCAGGAAAGTCAAAGAAGATTAAAATGAGAAAGTAAATGCAATAGTGCAATAAAAGTAAACCACCCAGAAAATTTCAATATACAGTGATTAAAATTTTTATTCATCTATTGGAAATATGGGAGAGGTGGATATTAACTAGCCAAAGCAGTAAGATATTAAATTAAGTGTCTTCCATTGACATTAGCTTTTATTTTAATAAGATAATAAATGTATGCTTAATAAATACTAACAGCTTATTAAAATGTAGCGATGGGTCATGATGGCAAGGCTTTATAAAATATCTTTCTTTTTAAGGATTCAAAATGTTTTGATAAATGATACTTGTTGAAAATTATATACAGTTAAATGAACACTTTAAATATCTGTGCTTTAAGAAAATCACGGGGAATGCCCTCTACTAATTATTAGTGCTAATGCACACTGAAGGAACCAGCTTGGTTATTCATCTTTTGAAATCCCTGTCAATGACTCCTTGATCTTGGCTGTCCCTTGAGAGCTATTGCAAGCCTGATACATTCATGCTTTGCACGCTCAGCTTCAGTGATAGTGCATCAAAGGGGTAGAAGTTCATAAGTCATACTTTCTGCTCCAGTCCCTGTTAGAAATATCAACAGAGCATACTTTCTGAAGAGTTTTAAGTACTTCCAACCCCTGTTGGAAACAGGAAGGGCAAAGGTAAAAACACAAAATAAAAATAAAAAAGGAAAGGAAACAAAATTGAACTTCAAAAAAAAAAAAGAAAGAAAGAAAGAAGGAAAGAAAAGTGCTTGCTTTGCATTTGGACTAAGGTTAGGGTTTTTTTTTTCTTTCTTTCTTTCTGCTTACTAATTCATCCACCCCATGATCCCTGTGAGGGCAGAAAAGTCAAACAGCCTTGTCTCAGTGCACCTCTGGACTCTGGGTGACTTTTCTAAGCTCAGAGCTCCCACTGACTTCAAAGAAGGGAAAGGCCATGGAAGAAATCCACAGGGTGCTGCTGGGGGAGAGGGCCAGGGACAAAGCTGCAGTTAAGCCATCTGAAGGGTAGCATTGTTTCTTCATTATCATCTGATGGGTTCAATTAAATTCTATCTTCGATATTACATCGCAGGTTGTTGCTTTTTTTTTCTGTAGGTGAAATGGAAACATCTGTATGTTCTCAGAAATCTAAGCTCCCACAAAACACAATAATAATTCTGAGTGGCTTTGTGTGTATAAATGTCAAACCAGGCAGACAGTCATCAGGAGTATGGTCCGTTTTCTGCTCTATTTGCCCGTGGAATACAGAAACTGTGCTGGCATCATTCATAATGTTGGGAGTGACTAATTAGGTCTAATGAGAAGTCTGTAAGGTGATCACAACCACTTGACCAATACGATTAGCATGGATTCTGATTGGGTGAAGAGAGGAGGAGGGCCCAGAAATGGATAGGCAAGACAATGTGAGTTGAAGCCAAGAGGTGCTGTTAAGTAAAAGTTTGGTCACATGAACATTTTTTTTAACTTTCATGTACCAGTAATCCCATTGGTCTTCCTCTTCTATCTCCAAGTGCTTTATTCTTGACCAACCTGTTTTGAAAAGACCAAATGCACGCATTTTTTTCCTAAAGTGCTTCATTTGAAAAAATAAATTACTTAACATGTATATTTTATTTATAGAAAACCCGCTTTCATGTCCAAATTCCTTTTTTTAATTGTTACTGTTCTTAACATACTGTGCTATGTCCCAGGTCTTACGTCGACTGTTTTTTCTTTCTGGCGGTATTTGGGTCATTTCAAAGCCTTGCTGTCAAACACCATTTCACAGTCTAATTTCTAATATTTCCACTAGACTTTCTACATCTCCATGTGGAATTCTTTCCTTAAACATCACATTCATGTTATCCTTCTTCCAAAAATCTAATAATGAGCTTTGCAACTGTGTGACTAATTTCTTCCAGAACTTGTCAGTACCAAGAGCTCACACCAAATGTTATGGTTCGTACATGAGACGCTTTACATTTAGCAAAGTTCTCCATCCTCTTTATCCCCTAAATAGCCAATATTGGATACCTATTTTCACCACCAAAGTAAAAACCTAGTTGCCATGGCCTGGTCTCTGCTGATAGTAACAGAGCTTCCTTGAGAAGCCTTTATTCTTGATAAAGCATATGAATGACTAATGATTGAGCAACAAACCAGAGTAGAATAAGTTTAAAGCTGTGACTTTCCTTCTGTGCCTTCTACCCTTTTCTGATTGCGAAACCCAGACTCCTATAAAACACAGCATATTGTAAGTTCTCACCTCTCGGTCAGCACTGGGAATCAAGGCACAACCCATTTGGCCACACCCATTCATTTACTCTTGTCCATGGCTGCTTTGGCCTACAGCTGTGTACTTGAGTAGTTGCAATAGAGACCATAGCATGGTCTGCCAACCCCAAAAATACTTACTATCTGGCTTGAGAAAAAGTTTTCCAGCCTATTGTTCAACAAAGAACAATAATAATTCCTAAGATAAAGCTTTTGTCCTAGTGCCTAGTATCTTTCCCTTTCCCATTAAAATGTGATGGCCAACCCAGAAGAAATCTCAAGGTCTCCTTCAGCTTTCTCTTTAATTTAGGAGAGGGGTTTATAAATGAGATTTCTTTTTGAGGCACTGTGTGTGTGTTTTCTGGAGAAGCTATACTCAGTGGCTAAGAATATATTTCAGATTCAAATGATTCATGTCTTTGAATGCAAGAACAGTTTAGCTGTGGGGCTTTAGTGCACATTACTGAGGCGTAGAACTCTTGATTTTCTCACCTGAAAAATAGAACTATTAATAGTTAAATAAAAATAATTTGTGTGGATAAAAATAAATTTGATATTGTCTGTGATGTTCATAAGGCACATACTAGTATCACGTGCTCACCAACAGCGCTTCTCCATTAGATGGAAAATCTATTGAGTACTCAATGCCAGAAAAAGCTCAATTCCCCCTCTTGTTTCTGAATCAAACTCAAGCTGAAAAAAGTTAGGCATCATAATGATACCAAATACAGCCTGACTAAGACTTGCTAACTTATCTAAGAATGAAATGTACTGTGCCTATGCTCTCCCAGACAGACAGTAGAATGATGAGATGCCGGAGAATGAGCTTAATGAAATGCAGGTTGGAAGAGCATGTATTAATGCAAGTTTCTAGCTTATTTCTAGCAGTAGCCACAAGTAAAACCTGAATATTTTTGCAAACATATGAACCCATATCAGAGCTTTAAATTATTTTTTATTTTACTTGCATATGGACATCATACTTTTGCTTTGACAGAAAATAGACAGAACTGAATAGTCCATTGGCTTAAAGCTGATTAAAAAAAATCAATCAAGCAAAGTTTCTAGGAATCTGACTAATTTTCATGAGGATTACGCAGTATAACTATACAGTTAAAAATTAAAGATTTAAAAAATTAATGGACTAAATAATGATTTTTTTAACCCAGGGAATAACACCAAAATGATAAGTTTAGTTTTAGACAACGTATCTGCCTATTTAACATCCTTTCCAATCTGAAGTGGTACCAGCGGTGTTGAGAATGACAGTACATATGTTATGACTGTTTGAATTTCAGAAAGCCTTTGGTTAAATTCTGCATAATTGGTTCCTGCTTAAGACAGAGCTTGCAAGAATCCAGGAGGAGACATGGGAGTAGATAAAGAATGAGTGAAAGAAACAGAAAACAGACACTCCCGGTAAGAGGAACCATGTCCACTCTGGGGGGAAGTATTAAGAGGGTCCCACATGGAGCAGGGCTTAGATCTTGGCTGCCTTTCATCTGAGTAACTGACTCAGACAATGGGATCAGATTTAAGTGGTTACATTTGCAGATGCTGATTGGCGGACAGTGAACGCGGAGATAGCTGCCAGAGCATTTCGGAAGGCACGGATGTACTTTATTACAGCACAGAAGACCAACACATGGCATTTAATAGCTATAAACACATTAGGCTCAGAAGGCATTTACATAAAAATTCAGGGGAAAGGGGCAAAAGGTAGAACCTGAAAATATAGACATAGATGACACAGGATAAAATAAAATTTTCATGGAAGCCTGGATTTGAAAGTTTTCATGCTTAACACTTCAGGGTCTTAAACATAAAAAAACTAATTATTTAATTATTTACATTAAAATGACACTGCTTTGAAGAAATCATGGTTGCTTGGGAAATTGTGAGAGATTTGGGGATCTTTTACAATTTGTATTCAGGTCATTTAACAGTCAGCAAAGAAGACATTACAGACTTCGAACAAATTAGTAATGCAGTCCCGACTTTGTGAACGACCGCTCTACAAGTCAACTTGCAAAAAATAAGTACAAATAAAAATAAAAGAGAAATAATTCTTTGTATGCAGAGACAGGATCCTTTCCATGACCATGGCAAATTTAAATATGATAGTATAACACAGGCCCAAAAAATTAGAAAAGAAGAGCGACTAATGGACGGAATGAATGGTGACATGGAATGAAAATATTCTCTGTCTCCACGTTAACAACTTAGAAGTAAACTAACAAAAATCACTCTTCAAAATCAGTTGCATATGCAAGTGTCGTCATTCTAACTTCAGTTTCAAGAAAGCAAGTTAGTCATTACCATTACCAGCTTTCAAAATGAATGGGAAAATGCAAGCAAAATGAAGTAAATTATTTCCTTAAAATATACAGCCATAATATAGAAACAATCAGATGCTTCACATTAACTTGAAAAAGAAAACACAGACTTGTAGTCCACCACACTGTTCGTGTTATTGTTTAATTGACTGTACAAAACACTCAGGGTGGCGACAGACTCCCTGCTTGTCACTGTGACTGATCATCTAAGAGTAAAGAACAGAACGCAAAAGTCAGCAAACAAACATTTTCAAATCGAAGACTCAAGACAGGGGATTTAATTTTTCAGCTGGTCAGCTGATACTAATAAAATAAACCAGAACTGATAAGAGAAAAGGAAACTTGAGATCAAGTGAAGGATTTGGAATTATTTTAGCAAATGTTAGTTCTTTTCAAAAAAAGGTCCCATCTCTTTTGGCTGCGAGTTAAAGATCTATTCTGCTTAATTATGAGCAAACAAAATTACAGGAAGCAATCACATCCCCTAGATTCTCTAGTTGGAGAAATAGGACTAAACATTGATAGCAAATAAGTTGTTTCTTTGTGTGGGCTGTCAGGAATGCGCTTATAAGATTTTAAGGGCCATTTCTAAACTCCTTAAGAAAATTCCTTGAGCAATTTTCATTGTTTCTTGGAGGAAATCCAAGTAGGGTGTTTGTCACTTTAGAGTTAAATGCATAACTTTGAAACTTCCAAAATCTTCTTTTATTATGACACATTGAAAAGGATGGGGGTATACTATTATTTTTCTATAGAAGTATTGATTTGTATTCACTCCAAAAAATTACCTGTCCCAACATTTCTAATACTTGAATATATTCTCAGACAGACCTGTTTTATTGGAAAACTAGAAAATATGTTAGCAAGTTTTCACGTTAAAGATATTATTTACTTTCCTCTTTTTTATTTTTTATTTCCAGAAAAACAGATATTGACCTGCATCTGATATTCTCTATAAAACATAGTTGATAGATCACTCAATGTTAAAGAGCTACAATAATAATAGTTACCACTTGTTGTTCATTTCCTGTTTCCCATGTACTATGGGAATGTTTTAACTTATCTATATAGGAGTCCTGGGAGACTAAGTTCATTATCTCTGTTTTACTGATAAGACAATGGAATCTTAGTGAAGTTATGTAGCTTGCCCAAAGTAAAGTTAGGTCCAGGAATTGAAACCAAACATATATTCTTTTAGAGTCCGCATTAAGAAAGATTGTAAAAATTACATATAAATGAATTTGAAAATATTTTTGAATGCCTACTGTAATCTTGGCATTATTATGGGTGCTGGAGGAAACATCAGTGAACAGAAGACTTGCTATAATATGCAACATATTTTTTAACTTAAATAAAACAGCATCTGCAAGTCTAAGCAGATAGATGCTGATACATAGTCAAAATCAATTACCAAGGAGAATGGGAATGGCTACTAAAAGGGTTTTTTGTTTAGATTGGTTTGTTTGTTTGTTAGACATAATTTTGTAAAATGAAGCAAAAAAATATACCAACTAATCATGTCCTAAATAGAGTTTTTCCCCACATCTTTCTTTATAATGCCTGAAATATTATAATGAATAGATTTTATAGAATAAGTACTATTTTACCACTAATTATGTGTTAGACATACATTATATATTAGAGGCCCAGTGCACAAAATTCAAGCATGCAGGGGGGTGTCCCTCAGCCCAGCCTGCACCCTCTCCAACCTGGGACCCCTTGGGGGATGATCGGGCCTAAACCGGCAGTCGGACATCCCTCTCACAATCCGGGACTCCTGGCTCCTAACCACTTGCCTGCCTGCCTGCCTGCCTGATCACCCCCTAACCGCTTCCCTGCTGACTTCATTGATGCCTAACTGCTCCCCTGCCAGCCTAATCGCCCCCAACTTCCCTCCCCTGCCGGCCTAATCACCCCCAACTTCCCTCCCCTGCTGGACTGATCACCCCCAGCTGTCCTGCCCTGCCAGCCTGATTTCCCACAACTGCCCTCCCCTGCCGGCCATCTTGTGATGGCCACCTTGTGACGATGTGGGGCAGCCATCTTGTGATGACGTGGGAGCAGCCATCTTGTGATGACGTGGGAGCGGCAATCTTGTAAAAATGTCGCGACGGCCATCTTGTGACGACATTGTGCGACACCACCTAGGCTTTTATTATATAGGATACTGCCTTCAACAACCTCCCAGAGGAGGTTGTGTGGTCTCCCACTTGAACTTCAAAAAAAAAAGATCTATTCACATTGAATATGACATACTTGATTGAACAGTTTATGGGGGCTTGGATTTTCAAATCCAACTCTCTCTGGCTCCAAATGATGCCTCCATTACCCAGTGAGGAAACTAAGGCACAAATATTTGACTCACATCTCCTATAAGATTAGGCAATCCTCACATGGACCGTTGTGGGTAAATGATCTTAGAACCCAGAGCAGATTCTACAATGGATAGGCTAAATAGATGATAAACTCAGATGCTCAACATTACTTGGGGTTAGAATTAGGGAAGGATGAGCCCTGACCAAGAAAATAGTATTTATTTTAACTTTTTAAATTATTTTTAATTGAATAAATTGGTAGCCCTAGCTGGTTTGGCTCAGTGGATAGAGCGTTGGCCTGTGGATGGAAGGATCCCAGATTCGATTCCAGTCGAGGGCACATGCCTGGGTTGTGGGCTCAATGATCATGCAGGAGGCAGCCAATCAATGATTCTCTCTCATCATTGATGTCTCTCTCTCTCTCCCTTCCTCTCTGAAATAAAAAGTATATTTAAAAATGATAAAGTAATTATGCATTCTATCTAATAAAGAGGAAATATGCTAATTGACCCTCATGCCGTTGCAAAGATGGCAGCACCCACAGCCAATAAGGAGGGAATATGCTAATTGGCTGTCACACCCTCAAAGATGGCAGCGCCCACAGCCAATAAGGAGGGACTATGCTAATTGACTGCCCCGCCCTCAAAGATGGTGGTGCCCACAGCCACAAGATGGTGGCGCCTAGTTCCCTCAGCCCTCCCGGGGTGGCAGGTGCACTGCAAGGCCGAGCCTGCTTGACGTGCCTGCCGCCAGAGTCCCCCAGTCCCCTCAGCCCTCCAACCTCCCAGGGCCAACCCGAGGTGCAAGCAAGCCTCAGATGGTGGCTGCACAGCTGCCCAGAGCTGGCCCTAGGCTCAGGCAAGCCTTGGATGGCATCTGCCCAGCCTCCCAGGGCCGCCCGAGGCTCAGGTAACCAGGGCCGGCCGAGGCTTGAGCTGCCGGCAGTGGCAGCAGCAGAGGGGTGATGGGGCATCGCCTTCCCCTGATTGCCAGGTCACCTCCTGCCCCTGAGGGCTCCCGGACTGTGAGAGGGGGCAGACCAGGCTGAGGGACACCCCCCTCCAGTGCATGAATTTTCATGCACTGGGCCTCTAGTATATGTATAAAATCCATAAACAATAGGATAGGATATTTTAACCTATCTTTTCTTAAAAGTATTGCTAGCTTATACCTATTCCTTTTCTGTTTAGCTGTTTTGTTGGTGTTTTAAAATATATTTTTATTAATTTCAGAGAGGAAGGAAGAGGAAAGAGAGATAGAAACCTCAATGATGAGAGACAATCATTGATTGGCTGCCTCTTGCACATTCCACACTGGGGATTGAGCCTGCAACCTAGGCATATGCCCAGATTGGGAATTGAACTGTGACCTCCTGACTTATAGGTCGACGCTCAACCACTGAACCATGCCAGCTGGGCTCACTTAGCCGTTTTGCATTCAGGAATGTCCTTCTCATGTGGCTAAAGTGTTAATGTGTTAAAATGGCACTTGGTGGATTACCTGCGTGATCTAAGAGTGTCTGCATGTCTACCCAATATTTGCTCCCTTCTTTAGAATTCCTCTTGTGGTATTTACAGTGATAAAATGAAGGGCATTTGTAAAAACATCCACAGAGACCATCAATTTGCAAAAGGACTCATATATTTGTTTTAGATATAAATAATTTTTTTGTAGTTAGTTTTTTGTTTTGTTTTTCAATGAAGAAACTTGAATCACTCACATTGCTAGGATCTAGAGTGAAGTGGCCCTGATAGTTCTTTTTTCCTCCTTTAGCTCCTCTCCTGCATTGCTATCACACCTTTCCAATTTGGCCCATAGGATTTGCACTTTGCTGAAAATACAAGGAGGAAGTAGAAGAAAGAAGACTGTTTTTTGTTTCTTGGGTGTTTTCCTGATTCTTTTTAGTAAATTTTGTCCTTGTTCTGTTATCTACACAGATCATGTAAATAAAGAAATAATGTACATAGATTATTTCATAGAATCCTGCTAACAATCCTATGAGCAAAACCTCAACCAAAAAATTCAACCCAAGGTCACTCTGATTGCCAAGCTTTCACCTTGACCATATCACCCCTCTAATTCTACCAGTCAATGGAATTTTATCATCACATGTCTTGACATTTCTCAGTTACATGCAAATTGATGAAGAGATGGGAGTTTGTAAAACATTTTTCTACATTTTCTTTGGTACCCAAATAATGCATCAGTATTGTTTACAAATGACAGTAGGGCAGGACAGAGATAGAACAGTGAACAGCAAGAAGTGTGTCTCCAACAAGTACACTTAGCCTAGTTCCATGATCTGACTCACACTATACACATTAATTCATTGATATGTTAACATAAAATACTAGAATATCAGTGGTTCTTGATCAAATAGTTCAAAATTGTGTTTACTGAGTGTCTGTGTTTGGATCTTAGAATTTCAGAATTGAAATCTGTATTAGATTTCTTCTGTTTCAATTTCTTATGTTAACATTGGAGGGCCTATGACTTAGAGACCCACATAACTGATCAATGGCAAAAACATCTAAAACCAGTAGACAGGTTTCTTTACTTTGAATAGAGTGTGCTTTTCAGACACCAGATTTCCTTCTCTGTCCTTGCCTCAGTCACATGCACAAGTGTGTGTATACACACACACACACACACACACACACACACACACATCACACTTCTCTTCATACATCACACTTCATATTCATATCATTAAAGTGCTGACATGACAAGTATGAAGATTTAAATAAATAATGTTTGGAAATGGTTTAGAAAGATCAAGGGACTTTAGTAAGATTAGCGCAGGAGAGAAACCACCGTAAAGAGCTGAAAGCTCTGCCAGCACACACACACACACACACACACACACACATCACACTTCTCTTCATACATCACACTTCATATTCATATCATTAAAGTGCTGACATGACAAGTATGAAGATTTAAATAAATAATGTTTGGAAATGGTTTAGAAAGATCAAGGGACTTTAGTAAGATTAGCGCAGGAGAAAAACCACCGTAAAGAGCTGAAAGCTCTGCCAGAGAAAAGAAGCCTATTCCTAGGAGAGCTTCCAGGGAGCTTCTCCACCCATGTCAGGTTGTCCTTTTTGACTCAACTTTGGTAAAGACATAGATAGACCGACAAGTATTCCTTTCAGTCTGGAGCTTTCCATATTTCACGTGTGGCTGTCTGGCGTCTACTCAAAGAAGCCTAAGGACCTGCTGTTCTCATGTGGGTTGCTTATCAGTTGGGAAAGGAAAATGGCATTCAGCTGAAGTGAAGACAATGAGTTCGTGAAAAAGGATAAATACAGGATAAAAACTGTGTTCACATCAACTCACTGACAAAACCTCCCACCTTTCTCACTATATCCCTTGTTGTGTTGGTGCTATCTTTATGGCATGCCATGGTATTATAGTAGATGCCCTTTCTTGCTTTGACTCAAAATAATTGAAATCATAAAGTACTTATAAATTCTTGCTTATTGGGATTTTATTTATTCATAATTTTTACTTTCTAGAGAGAGAGTAATGTTCCAAAAGAACAGCATAATTTTCAAAACTTTGGAACTTACAGGATGTTAGGAAGTTGTCATGTAATAAAACCCAAATCTAAGCTTATGTAGTAGTATCTATATAAGGCAATGGAACCTGGATTTTAGAATGATGGCAATTTATCATTATGAAAATCTCAAGTTTTTAATCTTTGTTTTAAAAATAATTTAGATTAAAGCAAATATATATAAGCATATATGCATACATACATACTTGCATATATTAAAAAGTTAGCAGCAAAGTGTGAAACAAAAAGAGAACTGAGAAAGATATTGCTTACCCAACACACTTTATTCTATGAGAAACTTAAGATTTTATTGCAGATAATTCAAACCCTATTCTGGAGCCACTTTGTTTAACAGTTGTATGTAGGTACTCTCTAACGAAACAATGGCTATGGATTGGATTTGAAATTGTGCTCATGAAAAATTTAAGTTTGCATCTATCCACCTAACTTCTGATCTGCCTATGCTACCTACCTGTGTTTGCCTCTGTCTCTCCTGTTTATCTAACGATGGTATAAAGGTGTGTCTTCCATCTCCAATACTCAAATAGAGAGAAAACACTCCTTTGTTGTGAATCAAGATTTGATAATCTAGTTTGAATTCTAAATATCATCTTTGCCTAAAAGGATCCACATCATTTGAATATGTGCCTTGCATATTATTTGGAAAGTGACACTCTTAAAAAGGTTCTAAAGCAGGAGAGAAAGCATCAGATTGTGGTTCTCCCAAATGAGTTAGTTTTACATATGGTAGTGGCTTTGCAAAGCACTAAAATTCACTTAAGAAAGAAACCTTTTTTTAGAATAAAAAGGGAAATAGAGTGTGTGTGTGTGTGTATTTCTGTTTGATGAAAACAATATTCTCTCTTATCTACCAGGTATATTGTTAGGTATTTCAATTAAACCTTACTGTGAGATAACTAATTTACAAGAACCTTTATTTTAAACATTAGGTTTCTGTGTTTCCCCTACATCATGCAGTTTCAAAGTAAAATAGTCAGAATTTGAATATAGATTTGCCCCACAGACCACAAGTACCATGATTCCCTAGATATTTTCCAGCTAAGAGTTTCAAAAACTCATTTTCATCTCACCTCAATGATGCAAACATTTATCCATAATGACTGTGTAATCACTAAATAATTAAAGAGACTGTAATGGAAGAGGTCAAGACCACAGAGACATTAGGTAAAACACTCACTGTCTCAGGAGATAGTGTCACATTCTTAATGTATCTTCCTTCTCTACTAGGATATGCCTCTCATGTCTATCATTCTCTGTTCCTATAGCCAACTTACCATTTATAAAATAACATTGTAGCTAATTTGATTATTTTCCACCAGTAACCTGTGGAACTCACTGAGAGTTATGACCCAGTATTGGTTGGTATTACTTAATGTTTTTTTCCTACACATCTGCATGCCCTAAAATCCGTTAAGTATTGCATCTTACAGGATGTTGACATATATGAGTTTTCCGAGTGGATGTGTGAATCACAGATTGAGTCAATGAATCTGAGTTCTTGTTTTGCATAATGTCATGGTCTTCTGGAATATGGTGTGATATGTTGAGAACAACCCAACTAAAAATTCCAGCTACATTCTTGAGATAAAGTGATTATAACTGAAAACTGCCTTTGCCTTATGATGAAGGTCTTAGTTTGGAGAGTGAAGTATATGGATGGTGTGTTTAGAAAACATGATAAAGTCTGAACAGAGACATGTTAGAAATTTGAGAAAGATTATGGATGCCTCTTGATTTCTGTAAAATGGGACACCTCCCATTTATTATTAGCATTGTATACGTCTTTTTTCCCCTCTAACTTTTGGATAGCTCTACAGAGAACAGTCAGTTTCCATTTCATAGTTGTAGCTTTTGTTTTCAAGTTCAGAGTGAATGTCACCTGGCCTTGCCATGGTTTTGACTTTTCATGGCAGCTAATCCCAATAACTGCTCACAACCTTTGTCTCTTCAAAAGTTAGAGAGAAAATGGGATTGGTCACTGGCCAGCTGATAGTTAATATTCCCCTTGGTCCAATCATTTAAGGCAAGGTAAGAGCAGAATCCCACGATAAATCAGATTCCCCCTACGTAGACTTGGGAAGTAGGACAGTTTAAATGATATATACTTAATATTTGTATTATATGCATAAATATTATATTGAGTTTCACTTACTTTCCATGGAACTATAAAAGAAATATGTGTTTAATAATAAAAGGCTTCAGAAATAGATCATCTCGAAAATCCCTTCGAAAATGTTGAATTCCTACGCTCGGGTGCTTAGTGAGAACTACACATACTAACACAAAAGTGATAAAATTATGAAGTAAAAAGACTGCTGGTGGACATTTAAGTCAGTGGTACACTGAGATAATTAATACAAAAGGGAATACAAAACACTTTGGAAATGCTCATGATGATTCTTTATATGAAGTCCCATAACACAGTGATTAATATTTAAACAAACAATATGCAAGGTCTCAAACCATAAGTTTTAATGGTAAAGATAAGAACATATCGAGAGGAAAGCATATCATGCTGTCTGCAAGTTAAAACATTTCATCTCATTTTTAAAATTTTCTGACAATACTAAACACATGTGTGTAAAAATTATGAACATCCATCTTTGCCTTATCCTTTCTTTTAGTGAGAGCACAATGTTTTATTTTTCTGCAGGATTCATCCTCTCCAATATCTCCTTACTCTCTCCCTAAAGAGTTTCCTGGGAAGGACAGTGGATCCAGATTAACTAAGTGAAACTCAGTCCTTAACCTTTTTTTTTGCCAAATCTGTTAGTTAATAAAAGTTCTCTCTCTTTTGAACTTGAATCTGATAGGCTGACTGTCTGGAGTTTGGTAAGATCAACATGTAGTGTTACTATCTAGAAATTAAGTTAACATTTGAAGCAAGAGATGAAAATACATTGACTCCAGGTAATGCAATTTAACCACCTGGATTTAGCCATACTTATCAATACATTCTTACTTTTTTTAACACATTTGATTTATATTTCTCTTGTAGCAATATCAATTCTAAATATTATAAGAATGTTTCTCAGAACCATGAGCGAAGTTTTATGGATATAATGTTTTCTTTTCTTTTTCTCTTTAGTTCTGCCTAAATAGGACATCCTTGTTCTCATTATTTAGCTTAGTTTTAATTCCTTTAAATCTCTTTAAATTGATTATGAGACCCTTTCATGATGAAATTTTGTTTGATATGCTAATTTTTCTTCTTTTCTTTTCTTATTTAATTTATTGGGGCTACATTGATTAATAAAAGTATATAGGTTTAAGGTGTACAGTTCTATAAAACATCATCTGTATATTGTATTGTGTCATGTGATTTCACTTATATGTGGAATTTAATGAACAAAATAAACTAACAAAACAGAAACAGACTCATAGCTGTCAGAGGGAAGGGTGTGTGGGGTGGGCTGGGTGAAAAAGGAGAAGGCATTAAGCAAAAAAAAAAAAAAAAGCAAAGCCAACCAAAACCAAACAAACCTCCTACCAGCGGTTCTCAACCTGTGGGTCGCGACCCCTTTGGCGGTCGAACGACCCTTTCACAGGGGTCACCTAAGACTATCCTGTATATCAGATATTTACATTAAGATTCATAACAGTAGCAACATTACAGTTATGAAGTGGCAGCGAAAATAATTTTATGGTTGGGTCACAACATGAAGAACTGTATTTAAAGGGCCAGAAGGTTGAGAACCACTGTTTAACCTAGACAAACAAGGGGGTATGGTCATTACCAGATTACCAGAGGGAAATAAGAAAGGGGGAGGCAGGAGAGGGTAAAGGGAGAATAAATGATATGGTAATTTTTCCAAGTGTTCTACTGTTTTGGGAAACCTCATAGACCAGGTTGCTGGGACATCTGTAATAGTGAGGGAGCAGTGGCTCATGAGGAAGTGATGGCACTTTAATGCTAATAGGCTAACAGGAGACATGCTGTAGAACTGGAATTCCACTGAGGAAGTGTGCGAGGTTGCCTCCCTTTGTCATCAACCAAAAGAGAGCATGTCCCTTCTTTCAGAGTACATTGCCCATCAATGCTGCCCTCTCCCAGGAGTCCTTGCATCAGCAAGTTGGAACACTCCTGAGGGGTTTACAGCAAATGGACAGAGAGAGTCCTGTCCTGCATTTATCTGCTAAGACTCTCAGATAAATGTCACCTCTGTTCCAGTCTGCCCAGGGGAAAAGGCTGCCATCCATTCATAATGAAGATTCAATTTCTTTGGACATCTAAAAGCCTCAGAGCCTATGGAATTCCCCGCAATCCACACCTGTAAAC
This sequence comes from Myotis brandtii, assembly GCF_000412655.1. Taxonomy (NCBI): domain Eukaryota; kingdom Metazoa; phylum Chordata; class Mammalia; order Chiroptera; family Vespertilionidae; genus Myotis; species Myotis brandtii. Next base: position 1,175,739 of record NW_005358567.1, on the reverse strand, counting down.
TTAGTTTGATGAATGGTTCATTCACACAGGGAGGTGGGAGGGAAAAGGAGAGCCAGAAATGTACTGTGAGCTTGATTCTTATTTATAAAATTGAATTTGGATTGGATTCTTTGAGTCAACTGAGAATTTAGCATCAAAGAGAACTGAGTATATAGATCAAGCTGTAGAAACAAAGAGAGCAAAGCTATAAAGGATAAAATTCATAAGGCAAGGTGACAGAGGGAAGAGCAAACCTATCTATTATGACAAAAAAAGGATAAGACCTATTGATATATGATCTGTGTGTATTGAACACGAAAAGTCAAGTCTATGCTTCTTGCAAAAGAAAAAAAAAGTAAGAAAATATCAAATAAAATAAAAAAGATGGTCAAGACATATTAGGCAAAGGCATGCTTGTGGGAGCGGGGCGGTGTGGTGAAGTAGTTAGTAATTCCATACAAAGTAGAAATCAAGGCAGAAAGCATTAAACAAACAAAAAGTGCATTTTCTACCCTTGTAATGTACAACCTACAATGAAAATATAACTGTCATTATCCTTTATGTGTCAAATATAGCATCAACATGCTATGATTTATTTTTAAAGGTAAAAATGGAATAAAATGAAGACTACAAATAAAAAATAATAGCAAGAGACACAAGTATATAGCTCTTACTCATGACACATTGTGCATCTGTGAAAAGTGTACATAGCAAGCTGTTTTTCAAACACAAGTGACGCATGAATATTTTAAAGGGAAAAAAACACAGCTGTCTAGTATTTTGTCATATTTTTTTTAGATTATTTAAACATGTAGACACACAAACAAAATATAAATTTCTGATATTCTTACCAATCTATAGAACAAAAGTACAAATTAAGGCTGAACAAAATTCCAAAAAAATCAATAAAATTATAACTGCAACTGCCTTTGGATTTAATAATAGAAATATGCTCTTGTGTCGTTTGTTTTATTTGTTATCGGTTCCTTTGATTTTGAGTATAATGGCCCATCAGTTCTGATATTATTCTTATATCTGGAGAGCACAGTGATTAAGGGCACAAACTATGAAACCAGCCAGTGTAAAGTGTTTCTTTACAACTTTTTAGGATATCTTGGGAGGTTACTACTTAACTTCCTTGTGCCTCAGTTTTTTGTCTATGAAATGGGTATAATGAAAGTAGCTACCTCATGTTGTAAATGTACTTCTAAAAGTATCTAGTCTATGGTAAATAGCATGTGTGCTGAATTTTAAAGTAATTTTTCTTTTACTTATTTTTTTTGTGTGTTTTGGTGAGCCAATCGTTCGATTTAACTTTAGCCAAATAGAGTTCTTATATATAAAATGATATATTTTTGTGCAAGGCCTATATTTATTTACTAGTATACTTTCAGGTAAGACACTTTAACAAATTTGTGAGTTTAATAATAAATCATTAGATTTCAAAGAAATATTTTTCTTAATAATTACTAGATCTAGGGGTGTATATATCTTAATTTTCTTTTCTGATAAGGGTACCTCTGTAAAAATTAAAAAACAACAACAACAGTTTAATAGTGATGTTAGCAAACCTAAAATAAAATTATTTTCCAATTAATTTTACTGTTTACTAGCCTTAATAAAAATACAAAATATTAAGGATTATTTATTTATGTACAGTACTCATGCATTTTTTTGTCAATTTTATTTAGGTGCCATAGTAAGAGCTATTGCAAAAAAAGACAAAATGCTCCTAAAATATGGTCTTAAGGCCTAAATAACTAAAGGAAAAGATACCCTTTAGAAAACAAAACAAAGAAAGTTACGAATTAAAAATAGCTGGCATACTTTGGAGTGCAAAAATCTGACTAATGTAATAGAGGAAAGCTTTATAAATAGTTGAGTTGTGATAGTTAAAAATATGACAGCATACTATAAGCTGACCAGTATATTCTATTTATTTATTTAAAATATATCTAATGAACAAAATAAACTGATAAACAAAATAAATCCAGAGACATAGAAGCATGGAACAGACTGTGGAATCCAGAGTGAAAACAGGGGTGGGTGGGAAGAGATCAACCAAATAACTTGTATCCGTATATGCATAACCCATGTACACAGACAATAGGGTGGTGAAGTCTGGGGCAGGGGGCAGGGGCAGGCTAGAAGGGGTTAATGGGGGAAAAGGGGGACACATGTAATACTTTCAATAATAAAAATTTTAAAAATAGAATAAAATAAACCTATTGTGCAACTAATTTTTAGTATAAGTCTAAATGAAGCATATATCATTTTATTTCACCTGAAGAAGGAGGTCATCAAGTAAAACACTCTGGATGGATTTTTGAAAAGGCTGGCTGAGCCCTAGCAGGTTTGGCTCAGTGGATAGAGCGTCGGCCTGTGGACTAAAGGGTCCAAGGTTTGATTCCGGTCAAGGGCACATGCCTGGGTTGTGGGCTCAATCCCCAGAAGAGGGTGTGCAGGAGGCAGCCAATGGATGATTCTCTCTCATCATTGATGTTTCTATCTCTATCTCTCTCCCTTCCTCTCTGAAATCAATACAAAATCTATTTTTAAAAAGAAATAAAAGAAAAGGCTGGCTAATTTCATAGTCAGAGTCAGTTATAACATTAGTACTTGTGAAGCAAAGGTATTATATGGACCATCAGATCTCATCTACCAAGGCACCATCTGACAGCCTTTGGGGACCATGAGACTGATTATCCCTGGATGAATAACATGATCCAGTTTGAGGTGTTGTGTTTCTGTTTTCCTCTCACCTGCTTGGATGCATCCACTGTAGCTCCCCGGCAGTCTGGAAAGTCTCCGGGATCTCTGAGTGAGTCTCACTGAACGCGAGTGTCTCCCTGTCTTCTCATGAGCCATAGAAAAGGATGTGTGGTCTGTGTAAGAAGCAGCACAGGCACTAGTGATGAGGGCTATGAAAGAAGATGCAGAGAGGAAAAGTGGGCCACGCTCCACCACATCCTTGTAATTCAAAATTTACTGCCACTTGTGCTGAACCGAAAATGGAAGCACAATGTGGTTCCTTTATGGCCACTGCAGCTCAAACAATGACACTGAATGGGACCAGAACTTGCCTTGCACACCATAAACCACCTCCTGCTGTGGCTTTTCTCTGCCTTTTTATTTTGCCACTTTATTTGCAGCCACACTTGGAATAATGTTTTTGCATCCTCGGTTGAGGGCTTTTCTTCACCATATATAGCAGTCAGGGTAAAGAATTATGCCTTTGTTTATTTTTCGAAATCTCAATGGAAAACACATCTTTTCCCAAATGTGTTCTTAAAATATTTACTTTGTGAAGATAAGACTATCATTTGGGAAAGCAGATTTGGATCTTGTGCCAATCTTAAAATCAGGCCTGTGTTTTGTCATAATTAGATTTTTCTGCTTTCTTTATTTTGATAATGTTTCATATGAAATGGCTACTTTGATTAAAATTAAAATGCTATTTTAATATTACCTTGCTTTAAACACTAAACTCAAGTGGTGAGAGGCAAATAGAAATAAAATGATTCTTAAACACAATATAAAAATACGATGGTACAATTTTTGACAGGAATTCAAGGATCAAGATTAATAAAAATGAAGGAGTGCCCTGGCTGGAGTACCCTGGTTGAGCATTGACTTATGAACCAGAAGGTCATAGTTCAATTCCAGGACAGGGCACATGCCTGGGTTGCAGTTCTATCCCCAGTGTGGGGCGTGCAGGAGGCAGTGGATCAATGATTCTCTCTTATCATTGATATTTTTATTGTTCTCTCTCTCTCCTTTCCTCTCTGAAACCAATGAAAATATACTTAAAAAATAAAAATATTTTAAGATGTGTTTCTATTATGTTTTGTATTAGGGGTGATTTAATGACCAAACTTTCTAAGAAGGAAGTTTTAGAAGCATGATATGTAGTAATTTATATAATATCTAAATAATCAAGGGAAAATGATTGGTAAATTCTTGATATATATTCTATAATAACATTAAAACTTCTATTTACTACCATTCACATTTAAAAGATGTTTTCATTTATACATGCTATTAAAATCAATACCATGAGATGGTGATTGTGTCTCTTTACATTTCACAGATGAGAAAAAAGAAATTCCTAGAATTTTACTGATGATCTTATGCTCCTACAGTTCATAAATCATAGATATGAGACTTGAATCCTTTGTCTTGTACCTTTAAAACTAGGGTTCTTTCAACTACATCACAGACATCTTACTTTTATTCTTCATTTGTATCATACATATGTATATGTAAGGGAAATTAATATTTTCTTAGGAGAAAAAAGAGGTGCTTTCAACTTTCATTAAAGTGCATTAAAGCCAACCTTTGACTTTCATAATTTTCTATTATGCTTTCTTCTTTTGTTTTATACATGTTTTAAGTTCTGCTTTTTGTAATCCCCCTCTGTTTTGGGTTGGATTCCCCCCCCCCACCCCCCACTATCATTATCAAGTTCCAATCCTAGCAAATGTGGTTTTAAAAGAGAGAGTATTTGCAGATGTAATTAAAATGCCAATTAAGATGACAGCCTACTGGAATGGGTAGGTCTGTAATCCAATATGACAGGTGTCATTATAAGGAGAGAAGAAAGGGCACAGATGAACACAGAGGGAAGATGGCCACATGACAACAGAGGCAGAGATTGGAATTGAAGTTGCAAGGCAAGGAATGCCAAGGATTGCCTGAAACCACCTGAAGTTAGAAGAGAGTGTATGGAACCAATTTACTTCCTGAGTCTCCAAGAAGAAACCAATCCTGATACTTTGATTTCTGGCCTCCTGAATGGTGAAAAAACCACATTTCTGTTTTTTAAGCCACTCAATTTGGGGGAATTTGTTATGCAGCCCTAGAAAAATAATACATCTATCTTCCTCTTTCTTTGGGTTAATTTACTGCTCTATTTCTCACTTGTTGAGATGGATCTTTAGATCATTAAGTTATAGGTTTTATTCTTTTAAAATATGCACTTAAGGTTATAAATTTCCTTGTAAACACAGAATTAATTATATACCACAAGTGTCAATATATTCCATTTTCAAAATTATTCAATTTAATATTTGCTAATTTCCTTTTGTCCCTATGATTACATAGACATATATGAGTAGTATCAAAATATGTGGAGATTTTCTATTTATCTTGCTTTAAATAATTCTAATATATTTGTTTTTTTAATATTTTTTTGGTCAGAGAAGACATTCTAAATTATTTTTAATTCTTTGAAAGTCCATGAGAACTGTTTCATGGCTCTTCATATGATCAATATTAGTACAGTTTTAGGGACATTTTAAAGAATGTGTACTCTGTCAGTTTGGGTAACAATAGTGTTAGATAAAATATATTTATCAGATTATTAATTCCTTCTTTGTTCTTACTGTTTTCTTTTAGTTCTGTCAACTCATACATTGTTTTTTGAAACTATATTATTTAATACATGTACATCAATAGATTAAATCTTTAATCAATATGAAATGTCTTTCTTTTTCTCTAGAAGTTTTCTTGCTTTAAAGTAAAATTTTAATGTAAATAAGATTTTGTAAAATTATATTTAAAGTATGCAGATATATGATAAAGTGTAGTTGGGTTTCTTTAAATCCAGTGTAACAATCTTTGTTTTTTATTTTATGGATTTGAATAATGATTATTTTATAATTAAGTATTTCTTACCTAAAAGTAATTAACTTAAAGCATAAAACCTTTTCAAAATGTATAAATCTTAGGTGCCCTTTAGGTATTATTGGTCATTTTCTGGACAATGTGTATTATGAGAGATATTTTGATTCACTAAATACTTGCAGGATTCTTCATTTGTATCATACATATGTATATGTAAGGGAAATTAACATTTTCTTAGGAGAAAAAAGAGGTGCTTCCAACTTTCATTAAAGTGCATTTTGCCATCAAAGCCAACCTTTGACTTTCATAATTTTCTATTATGCTGTCTTCTTTTGTTTTATACATGTTTTAAGTTCTGCTTTTTGTAATCCCCCTCTGTTTTGGGTTGGATTCCCCCCCCCACCCCACATAAAAATATCTTCAAGTTCCAATCCTAGCAAATGTGGTTTTAAAAGAGAGAGTATTTGCAGATGTAATTAAAATGCCAATTAAGATGACAGCCTACTGGAATGGGTAGGTCTGTAATCCAATATGACAGGTGTCATTATAAGGAGAGAAGAAAGGGCACAGATGAACACAGAGGGAAGATGGCCACATGACAACAGAGGCAGAGATTGGATTTTCTATTCCCCACTTCCCAGCAAAGAGTAAAGCATGTTCTGGATCTTAGTTTCAACTACAGGAGAATTGAACATCAGCATACTCATATACATTTGTAATGTAAAAGATAAAGAAGGATAAGTTCTGTCTTGTTTGCTTTCTTCAAATGCATTGTTGGATTTTGTTTGTTTAACTCTCAATACATTGTGCTCCCAGCTGGCTTGGTGCAACAGATGCTATTTTGTTCTTCAACCCTTTTAACTTCAAATGTGAAACAAAAATATTATTTCAGCCATCTCTCTCATAGGGGAATGTTGGTTATAATTACACACACACACACACACACACACACACATATGTATACACACACACACACACACACAAATATTTATGAAGGAGAGGGAGAGAGAAAGATAGAAACATCAGTGATGAGAGAGGATCACCAATCAGCTGCCTCCTGCACGCCTCCTACCAGGGCTGAGCCGCAACTTAGGCATGTGTCCAAATCAGGGATCCTACTGTGACCTCTTAGTTAATAAGTCAATGCTCAACCACTGAGCAACACCAGCCAGGCTGAGCAATGAAAACATAAAAGGTATTTTACTACTATGAGTAAGCTAAAACAGGATGTTTCTTTTTTTTGGCACTGGTGGTGGTGGTGGGGGGGCAATAAAAAATCAATGAGAAGCACTAGCAAAACTAATCCTTTCCATTTTTATTTTCCATGGTGAATCAATTCGAAATGACCAAGTAACAATTATGAGCAGAATACAAAAAGACAGTTCACTAGCTGTTTTTTTGTTTGTTTGTTTGTTTGTTTTCCAATCCACATGAGAACATTGTGAAGTAAAACTCTATAAGTAATGGCAGACATTTTCAATACAACTGTTCTGGTATTGCCCATTTAATTTTCTTTTTTTTTTTTCCTATATCAAAACTAACTAGTCCATGCTTGGTTCTAACTCTGAATTTTGCAACATTTGTAGAATATGTAAAACCTGGAAAAAATCAGGATGAAAAGTACAAAATAAAGAAGCAGGTTACAGGAGATTTAGTTTTATTTTATTTGTGCATATATGTCTAAATAATAATTTTATTTTTTGTGACTTTACTGTGCCAGTTTATCTAGATATATAAAACCCTAATATGCAAATAGACCCAACAATGGAACAACCAAACAACTAAACAACCAGTCGCTATGATGTACACTGACCACCATGGGGCATGCATGGAACATGGCAGGCATTGGCCGTGGTGTTGGTAGAGCAGGTGAGCGGGGGCACCAGACCAAGGTGGGACCCTAGTTGCTGTCATTGGGGTGAGCCTCTGGTGGTTACTGAAAATTCTTTGCTCCCACACACTGCACTCCCGCCGGGTGCTCACACCTGCTGCCGGCGCCGGCCCTGCTCACACCTTCTGTGGGACTGGAGCCATTGCTTGCACCCACTGTTGGCGCCCGGGGCCTGCCCCAATCACTCTGGGCCATCAACGGTGCAAGCAGCAGCTGCCGGCCCCGATCGCCCCTCAGGGCTTCTCCGCCTCCCCCTGCTCCTGAGGGGCAATCGGGGCAACAGCCACTGCTGGCACCCACTGCTGGTGCTGGCCTCAATCATTCCGCACCATCAGCAGATGCGAGTGGGGCCAGCACCATCAGCAGTGGGAACAGCAGCGGCCAGAGTGGGGCTGCAGGCAGACAGGGGACCTGGGGCCATGGCAGGAGGGGCCAGCCAGGGGCACAGAAGATGGGCAAAGACCCGCCCCTGTGCCCACCACAGCCTCGCAGCCCACAGTTCCTTTCAAGGTGCACAAATTCGTTCACTGGACCTCTAGTGTTTCATATAAAGATATAAAAAGTGGGAGAAGTATCCCCAAAAATCATTTCAATAAAGTTTAAATATCAGTAAATATATGTTTAGAAAAAAAATATTAATCCATTGAGGTTTAGTTTTAAATCATATAGGCTCAAATTATCATACTGGAGTAGTATATTATTTAAATTTTACTTGAAAACTTCTCATTTTTACCTTCTCAGCTCAAGTAGAATTACTTGCTATTCAGTGACTGGGTAAGCATTTGACAGATGCCCACTTTGTGTCAGTTGTTCCTAATTGACAACAGAGATCATGACTTACTCATCCATGCAACCATCCCAGTGTAGAACTTAAGGTTTTTAGTGTAGTAGACATTCTAGGAATATGTGAATGGGTATACTGAATTATTTATAAAATATCTCTTCATATTATTTGTCACAAAGGAGATAGATTCAGTAGGGCAGGAATGATTCATGAAAAGTTGCAATGACACATGGAAAAGAAGTGAGGCTAGAAAATGTCACATTTCAATTCTAACAGCTCTGTCCCTAGCCTCATCCACCTCAATTACCCACCAGGAGAAAAGGAGAGATATGATGTCTCAACTGTGAAAGTCCATGACTTTGGTCTGGATGTGAGTCACTGATGCGCCACAATCACAGAGCAGCAGCAGAGGCAGAGGCTACTGGCTTCTTTTGGAATAAACACTCAGCTAATCGAGTCACAGTTATTTATCAAAGAGCAAAACCTGCAGGGGCTGCTCAGTAAGTTCTTACAAGGTATGTCAGAGAAATTAAAAGGGCATAAGACAGAAATAACCAAACCAAGCCAAACAAACACCAACAAACTACAAAGGAGATAAAAAGAAAATGTCTATAGAAATGTATGATTTCTAAGCACCAGAAGAGAAGGGGGAGAAGCAAATCCAAACAATTTTTAGTCATGAGCATTACAAATAGGCTTCAAACACAAATAACACCTACCCTGGTCTAGGAGAAGCTGTCAAGATTCCAATCCATCATCTAGGTATGAACAAAGTTCTATGAAAACACCAGAGAATGGGATGACCTTGAGCGCTGAGTCAGAGAAGTTTTCTGAAGAAGGGCATAGCAGAGCTGAATCTTAAGTATTGGCAAGATGTAGCCAGGTGAAGAAGTAAGGGATGAAGTTCCAGGAAGAGGAATGTGAGTGAAGCCGTGTAGATAGGGGATTCCATGGAAGCCAGGAATGTAATGTTGAAGAATAAGTGAGAAGGAGGAATAATGAAGACAGAGGTGGCAAGGTTTTCTAGACTCTTCGGCACAATGCTAATGAATAGTAGTTCTCTCTCACACCCCTACAAACCCTGGCCTCCTCTCCCCTCTCTAGAAGTTGTGTTGATTTACATTCAAAACACCTATTGGTTGTATTTCTTCCTTTCAATTCCCAGGCCATTGCTTTGGATCAGAGCATGCATACTAGACTATGTAAGGCCAGCCAGCATATACTTCATGGCACCAGCCTCTTCCTTGAGTTGCATCCATCATGCGTTTTTAGGCTCACTGGTCAGTTTCACCAAGCCCTCTAGTGGCCCAGCCTGTATCTGTCTTGCTCACCAGGATGAACCTATTGGCAAGGAGGAGGATAAATACATGTTTATTGAATGAAGTAAACCTTACCTAAAAATTGCAATTATCTGTCATATGCTCCCTCTGACTTAATTTTCTCCCCATTTCTCCCACTCACCATTCGGCAACATCAGTGCCTAGAAGAAAGATTTCATGCCTTGGGAATAGACATACTGTTTTCATACAAAATTCAAGTGTTTATTTATAAATATTTACTTAGGAAAGAATTCTAAGCAGACTCCCACATAGCAAGATGTTCTGAGATGGGTGCTGAAATTTTAGATACATTTCATAGGTTTACATTTCTTATTTCTATAGTTCTCTTTGCTAAGAAATATTTTAAATATGTCTACAAATTTTTGAATGTAGTAAAATGCATTATTATGTTCTTTTAATGCAATTTATGGTGATTTGAATTAAAGAAATGACAATCAGGCATTGACTGTCCTCTGAAATGTACTTAATTTTCAAAGATCGCTAGGGAGGAGAGTTGTTTTCTTTTCTCTGCTTTAAAAAGAAAAAAAAAAACACACCCACACATACATTCTGTCTTTGAAAAAGACAGATAGCAACAAACAGATTCCCTGATGAAAACAAAAGGATTTATTACTCCTCTAACATACTCATCCAAGTGTAATTCATAGGTAATTGTATGATTTAGGAGATTCTACAACCAAGCACATTTTGGATTTTAATTCTGACCTTGTCATTGACTTAAATATGGGTCTTGTTTCTCATGTGCCTTAATATTCCTGGCTGTGAAAGGAGAATAACAATTTTTCCTTTACATCTACTGCTTTAAAAAAAATCACAAAAATACACTCCCAACTATACAAAATGTCATTATGGAAAAACCAGTCCTCAAAGTGAATATAGTGGAGGGATCCTTGATAGGGTTTGTGTTGAACACAAAGACGTACCAACATTAGTTATTATGAGCTGTGCACAATGGCTATGTTAGATGAAGGGGCTGAGAAGTAAATAAGCATCATCTTTCCACCCCCATAAAAAAGGAACTTATTACTTAGTTGAGGAAGCAGACCTATAGAAAGGTCATCCCTTTGTTCAATGATCATTTGTAGAGCATGTGTTGTGTGTTTTGTGTTGTTTAGTGTTCTAGCCAGCGAGAATGCAGCAGTCTAAAAATAGATGCAAGGAATCTTTGCTCTCAATAAAGCTTGAATTCTAATGGGTAAAACAGACAGCAATCAAGATAAGTAAGGCAGGGCCAACAGTATGTATAAAGATATTTTAAAATGAAGAAGTAACATTTTTCATCTTTAGGCTGTGACCAAAATATAAGGGATGCAGAATGAATCACAAGAATAAAAGCCATACAGGGAATCTGAGATCATATTATGGAGATATTTAAGGAATTTTGAGTCTTTCTGTAGGTAATATATGGTTCCAAGAAAAAGAATTAAGCACATTATATTTTTTTAGAAAAATGCTGCTTCTGCAGAATGTTGGGTGGAAGGACCAGAGGAGAAATCGAAGTCAAAAGGAGCAGATGGGCCCTAGCTGATTTGGCTCAGTGGATAGAGAATCGGCCTGCAGACTAAAACGTCCCAGGTTTGATTCCAGTCAAGGGCACATGCCCAGGTTGCAGGCTCTATCCCCAGTAAGGGGTGTGCAGGAGTCAGCCAATTAATGATTCTCTCTCATCATCTATCTATATATATATATATATATATATATATACTAGAGGCCCGTTGCATGAAAATTCATGTACTGGAAGGGGAGTCCCTCAGCCCAGCCTGCCCCCTCACAGTCTGGGAGCCCTCAGGGGCGGGAGGCGACCTGGCGATCAGGGGAAAGTGACACCCTATCACACCTCTGCTGCTGCCACTGCCAGCAGCGCAAGCCTCGGCCGGCCCTGGTTACCTGTGCCTCGGCTGGCCCTGGGAAGCTGGACAGCTACCATCTGAGTCTTGCCTGCACCTCGGGCCTGCCTTGGGCAGCTGGGGGGCTGAGGGGATGCTGCATGCCTGCCACCCCGGCAGGGCTTAAGGGACTGGACACCGCCATTTTGTGGTTGTGGGCATCACAATCTTTGAGAGAGGAACAGTCAATTAGCATATTCCCTCCTTATTGGCTGTGGGTGCCACCATCTTTGTACAGTGTGAAGGTCAATTAGCATATGCATTGGAACAACAAATCGATGCCTCTCTCTCCGTCTGTCTCTTTAAAATCAATAAATAAATAAAAATTAAAAGGAGCAGATGGGCGACCATTGCAATGGTGTAGGTAAGAGTTCCACTCATTGAATCAATATTTATTTGTCACTTATTCTGTGTGAGGACTGTACTTGCCAACAGGGATACAGCATGGTGAGCAAAACAGACCCAGTGTGGCCCCTTAGATAGTTTGGTGAAACTACCAGTGATTCCAATAAGATAGGACAATTATGGCATAAGGAACAGAAAGGTGCCATGAGGACATATGGTGGCACAATGTAACAAAATCTACGGATAGCTTGACCAAAAACATTGACCGGGGACTTGAGAGGAAATAATTGAGAAGGAATAATTTCAAGAGATTTTTAGAATGTAAAATAAATACATCTTCTAGAGAAGAGAGAGAAATGATGGAAATAGTCAACCAATTCTGCAGCATCTCTCTTCATTTAATTATAGAATTCTCCTATTCTCAAAATTTTAGATACATTTGAGCACAAAGTGATGTCTGCTAAAATTAGAAAGCTCTGTTCCAGGGATGTGGATACAAAATGTGTTAAGACTTATTTTCCAACACTTCCCTCACTAAAACAATGTTCTACACAGAAGCCTAAGACTTGGGTTGAGTTTATGTAACCAAAAAGTGTATTTTGAACACTTAATGTTATAAGAATGGGCACACAGGAAACCAAATGGATAGAAAACTGTGTTCTCATAGACATTACATTCTAATAGACAGAAATGGACAATAGCAATAAGAATTGAGTTGTACTTTTCTATAAATATTTTGGGAAAAACAGAGGAGGGGATACAAGAGGTTACATTTTAAACAAAGTAGATCTTTCATTGAGAAGTTGGCATTAGAGCAAAATCTTGAAGGAAGCAAAGGAGTAATTCACCTGGATGTCTGAGAAGCACCGTCCAGATTGATGGAGGCATCCTTGGATTGACAGCTCTGGGTTGAGAGTGGTGAGGAGCCCCATGAGCCTGGAGCTGCATGACTGAATGGATCATGTAGGATCTTATAAGCCTGAGGCTGACTTTGGTTTAATTTCAAAATTGGGAGCCATTGCAGACATTTTAGAAGAGAAATGACATGATGGGATTCAGCTTTAATAGCATTGCTAAGGTTTCTCTGTTGAGTGTAGCCTACAGGGGAAGAGTGGAACAAGCAGATTAATTGGGGAGAAATGTAATTATCTAAGAACATTGTGGGTTTTTTTGTTTTGTTTTGTTTTAGACTTCCACATGCTTAGATTCAAATGTCTGAGCATTATGAATTGTTCAAGTAAATTGCAATTCATTATTAAAGTCAAAAGTATGAATCCTAGGATAAATACTATAATAGACATGGAGAAACCAATATCTCTTAAGGGTCTAAGCATCCAGGAAAACAAGTTAGACTATATGAGTCAAGTAGAGATCATTAAAACTGTGCAAATGTCACACAAGTTATTTATTTCCAAGTCTTAGATGCTTCGACATTTCCTCTTATTTCTAACACTTTATACAATAAGAGGAAAGGTAAAGTGATATAAATATTTTATTGTGTTTATTAATTATTTAGAGATCACTTAAATAAATTTTTTATTCTACAGAATTAAAGATTTTGAAGACTTTGATTCTAGAATAGAAGACAAATTCTAGAGACAACCCATGAAACACAGTAATGGAGATCCTCTAAACTGGTTACATTACAATAAAAAGGCAGTTAGTTTATAGTATAAAATTTTGTTAAGCATTTTAGGGAGGGAAGTTGCGTTCAGTACTCTGAGCAAGGATATGAAGCATGTCCGCAGGTATAACATATAGTGGGTGACCAAAAAAGATTTGTTCTCTTTACGTTCCCTATTATAGAACCTTAAAAATTAATGATTATAATAAAAACTGCAATGTGAGAACCAGCCATAAAGAATGACAGCATTTCCCTTTTTTCTAAGCTTCTATTTTCTTATATTCATCCGTCATCTTCAATATTTTTTTTCTGAGAATATTCCCTGAATGTTTACGTGTATTGTTTAGGATCACATCCAAATGCAATTATTAAAAAAATCTTCAAAGAAAGCTGAATGTCAAGCTCCTGGGTTGGAGGAAAATAAGTAAACTGACAATTAAAATTCACTCAGTGCTTAGTGCTGTAGGGTAAGCCAGGGTGGGGTATCATTGTGAGATGAAGAAGGGACGCCCATTTCTGTGGATGGGGAGCAATTCAGAGAGGATATCTCTGAGAATGGACTCCCAGGGTAACTCATAAGGATGAGCGTCAGCTAGCCAGCCATAGAATGAAGAAACCATGGAGGAGTGTGTGCAAGTATGCAGAAGAATGAAAACACAGGACATATCTGGAAGCAAGTTGAGTGGGGCTGTTCCCAGATCAGAGGCAAAGATGTGAGACCAAAGATTTTTTTTGTGTGTGTGTGTGTGTGTGTTAAGGCATCTGGACTTTGTCTTTAATGATATGAAGAGATTTTGAGTGCAGATTCCAATTGTAGAGAGTTCCACCAGACAGAGCTGGTAAGTGTGGAATGAGAGTGAGGCCTGTGAGGTTCAGGTTGGGACCAGCATTCAGATAAAGTCAAGGATAATAGTTGAGAGCTCTTAGCTCTCAATTATACCAAGTAAAGGAAGATGAAGATTTGATTGATGGTGGAGATCTGGTTAGTAGGGGACTAGACTAATTAGGGTTTCCCAAAATGTTTTAGTGAAATGATTCTTTGATAAAGCTAATTTTAAATTGGTAAATATTCTGTATTTTAATTCTTTAAAGTTTCCATCCCAAGCCTGAAATTAAAAAATATGTTTAATTTGCTTAATGTGGTGTTCTTCAAATGTAATTAACCCAGAATGCTGTCTTTGTTTTTTCTCCTCTTCTTTTTTCTCTCTCTCTCCCCTTTTTTTAGCTAACACCTATTAATATTACATAAAACTTATATTCCTTGAAATACAATGAAGTGAACATCTAGCTATGCAGGATATCTAGAAATTAATATCTTTGTGCTTTGACGACTCTCCTTGTGTTGAGCAGAGTGTGGTGAGCAATGGTGATGCCATTGAAGGCAGCTTACAGTACAAGGAGTAAATGCAGATGTGATGGGGCCTTGGGAAGACTCCCTTTTTCACATAATTTAAGAAGCTTGGGGAGCATCTAATTGAATACATCTGTGTCTATTATGTATTCAAATATTTTGTTTCAATCACTAGTTTAATAAAATCTATATTTCTATGTATACACATATGTGCATATGTATTTATTTGAAGTACATACATGTAAGAACTAGAGGTTATTCAGCCTGCATGCATAAAGGCACGGGCTCCTTCAATAAATGGGTTTCCTTATGCTATGTGTACACACACACACACACACACACACACACACACACGATGATGAAAGTAATGTTTTAAAATATTTTAACTTGAATAAATGAAAACACTTTATGTCTTCAACAAGCTAAATTTTGGATAACTCACGTAATGAACTTATTTTTCCAACATGAAACATTGCAGATGAATTTTGCAGTAGTAAAAACAAAACAAAACAACACATTATTTATCCTCATTCATAGCACTCAGAAGGAGCACAGTTGTTTGCCAGGGTGACATCAACCATAAGAAATTCCAATTCAGAGTAGTAATCCTTTGAGAAAGATAAAAGTAATGGAAATATTGGCTCAAAATTGAAATGCCCCAAAATTCTGTAGCATTAATGAGATATATATCATAGAATAAAGGGTTTCACCTGCACAGTCCCAAGTGAGCAGGTCAAATTGCTTACACAGACTAAATGTAACTTTAGAGCTTTTCTTGGAACCAAAATTATATGTTTGTTTAGGCACCTATCTAACTCAGTCACATAAATCAGTCTAGAATCACATGCATTTTAAAGTATGAAAGATAAGGGAGAATAAGAAAAACATAGTGATCGTGCACTTAGAATAAACTTCCTTGGTCATCAAGGATAAAGGAACTCTTAAAGATTTGGGGCTTAGTAATTGAAGCTTCATATATTTAATGCTCGTTAAACACCCCTTGTTCCCTCCTTCCTGTCTCCTCTGGGTTCCTCCAGAGTTGGCGCATGTGCTCAGGTTAGAGGAGGAGCTGAATAACTATGAAAGAAAATCTTTAAAGCCATTAGCACAGAAATGAGGCTTTCTCCCTGATATATTCTGAACTGCAGAACAAATTTTAAACAGGAGCTATTTGGAGAGTAAAGTAGGCTGTTAAGGGAAACACTTTATATTTGGATGAAGTTCTGAAATATTTGTCTTTATTTTCCACTAATAGGGATGCTTTACTTCTTATAAAACCTAAGACCATTAGGTTAAGTGTTATTTTATTGGTTATTAAAGTAATATTAGCTACTTTATCAAATGTTATATTTCCAAGTATAATCGAATTTGTAAAAGAGTGGCATTTATTTGTAGTGTTTTAATAAAAATGCCCATTTGGAGGTAAACACATAGACCTAATCATAGATGCATTGAAATACCAGAAAGTACACTGTATCCACTGACAGCCACATGGCTTCCAATTACAGCTTCGCCTTTGACTTGCAACTGCCACAAAGCCACACAATGAATCAGCCTGGGGTGCTTTTGTCATCCACAAAGTCAGCAGTGAGGGCAAGAGCCCAAGTTCTGTCTCCTGACTGTGCACAAGAAACATCTAAGGAGGTTTAGAAAAAAGCAAATTTCCAGACATCGCCACTGATTCAGGTGAGTCTGAAAATCTGTGTGTGTGTTTTTCTAATTATTATCCCATACGGCTTAATGAATAACCAAATATTCTATTAGAAGAATTGTAAAATTTGTACTTTCAAATAAATCTATGGTCAATAATTACAATACTACCATGTGGAATAAGGAAGGGAGTAAACAAGGAATTCTTATCTAACTCACATATTTGATTCTTTCTGCAAAATGAATCGGACCCACTTTAGAATTCAACTACAGTTTTTTCTGCTAGCGACAGAGGTTAAAACTTATAACTGATTTAAAGATGAAAGCCCTACTCTTGACCTGCTCTGAAAGCACAATGCCACCAAAGGGAAGCACATCTGAATATCTTGTACCGATTGCCTTTGATTCTGACAACCAATGTAGAGTTGTCGGTGTAAAAATGCAAGTTATTACAGCCTGATGAAGAATAGTTTGGCAACATATGCTAAAAGATTTAAAAGGTGCATAATCTGTAAGCAAGCAATTTCAGCCTTTTGAATTTAAATTAAGAAAATAATCAGGCTGGAACATAATGAGTAGATACAATAAAGTATTGGAGAGTTATTTTTTTAAATGGAAATTAAATGAAACATACAAAACATGACTTAAATCAGTGTTTACCAAAATAACTTGGAGAGCTTGTTAGAAATACAGATTCATTTTTTTTTTTTTAACCCTCACCTGAGGATATTTTTCCATTGCTCTTTTAGAGAGAATGGAAGAGAGAGGGAAAGGCAGAGAGAAACATCGATGTGAGAGAAACACATGGATTGGTTGCTTCCTGCACATGCACTCGCCAGGGAGGATCCTGCAACCAAGGTAAGTGCCCTTGAGCGGAGTCGAAACCCGGGACCCTTTGGTCCATAGGCCAACACTCCATCCACTGACCCAAACCAGCTAGGGCAGAAATTCTTAAGGCCATTTCCTGGATAGTTCAATGAAGTACATCCAGTCTAGGACTATAACTATATTTTAAAGCAATCCTCCAGGTGATCATTATGATAGTGTAAATTTGGGGATCATTACAGTTAGTAAATGACATTAACATAGAAAATGTCATGTAAAGGTTAGACCAGTGGTATATATACTTATATTGTCATGAATATTTTTCTAAGGTTATTAACTAGACTAGAGGCCCAGTGCACATTTGTGCACTGGGGGGGGGGGCGAGGGGGGGCCCCCAGCCCCGCCTGTGCCCCCTCGCAGTC
>NW_005358567.1:1156389-1156766 GCF_000412655.1 Myotis brandtii | reverse complement strand
GGGAGGCATATTACCCTTTTACTATATAGGATAGAGGCCTGGTGCATGGGTAGGGGCTGGCTGGTTTGCCCTGAAGGGTGTCCTGGATCAGGGTGGTGGTCCCCACTGGGGTGCCTGGCCAGTCTGGGTGAAGGGCTGAGGGCTGTTTTCCGGAAGCGGGTGACTGAAGCTCCCAACTGCTCCTTTTTTCTTTTTTCTTTTTTTTCTATTCTTGGCCAGCTTTAGCTCTGAGGCCTCGCTGAAGAAAACATCGATACAATGTTGCGGTCCGGCTGGCTGAAGCCGGGCTGAATGAAAGCCGGTTTCTGGGGTTTTGTTTAGCTTATTTGCAACAACATAGTACATAGTTGCTTAGAGTTGCAGCTGAGAGGCCGGCA
>NW_005358567.1:1122726-1156311 GCF_000412655.1 Myotis brandtii | reverse complement strand
GGCTGACAGTTAATTTGCATAAGGATATGCTGATTAGCCAATGGGAAGGGTAGCTAATTACCATGTTTCTCTTTTATTAGTGTAGATATTTTAAAAAAATATTAAATTTCACAAGTATAGTGAGAACCTGTTATTGTCAAGTAAGATATGTATTTATTGGAAAGGTTTGGAAGAATTTAGTACCAAGATCTGTGATGAGGATGGAGAAGACTTTTTACCTTTCTTTTCTTCCTATTTAAATACCTAAGTTTAATATTTCAAAAACCAGCATGCATTGCTTATATAATAAAAATTAAAAAAAAAAATAGACTGGCTGGGGTGGCTCAGGGATTAAGCATCAACCTATGAACCAGGAGGTCATTGTTCAATTCCCAGTCAGGGCACATGCCCGAGTTGTGAGCTCGATCCCCAATGTGAGGCATGAGGGGCGGCCAATCAATGATTCTCTCTCATCATTGATGTTTCTATCTTTCGCTCCTTCTCCCTTCCTCTCTGAAATCAATAAAAATATATTTAAAATAAAAAATGAAGAAAGGAACAAAAGGAAAGGAACGTGAGGCTGGCACCTGGTATACAATTTGTGGAGAGGTGCGGGCTTAGTCTCATTGAATGCAGGGCACTGAGACAGGAGCCGAGCTCTGACTCCTCCACTGAGCACTAGTGCATTCTCCTCTCAGGGCCACTCTGGGTATTCATCTGAAAATGCTTTTCCAGAAGCTGCTGGAAAGGATTTGACTCCATCAACCTAAGGTCCAGCTCAGTCCCACTTAATTAGCACTTTTAGTAAAGATTTTAAGTGAATTTAAGTCCTGCACAGCAGCATCTAAAATACATATTTACTCAGCCCTTTGCCTTTTAAACCTATTTCCATTTGTTTGGACCCGAGTGGATCAGAGAACAGCTGAACCCCAGTCCTACACAAAATGACCCTTATTACACAGAGTCACCAGAGTTAGGCTTATCATCATTTTTAACTGAACATTTCTTTCCTCCAGAAAGAATAGAAAGAAGCTCATTTGCATTAAAAAGAAAAAAATAAGGCTTTGGGATTTTTATTTTCTACCGCCTGCTTTTGTGTGTGTGTGTGTGTGTTTATTTTAATACGGAATTATGCCCAAGAAAATGTAAAGATGAGTGAAACCCTGAAATGCATCTGTTGTAAAAAAAATATTTTGAGAAGTTGCATTTAGGGTGCAGAGATTAACTACAGGCACATTTGTGAACTACATTGAAGATAAAAACCCTTCTCTAAAAGCTTAGTATTATTATTCTAATTATTATTATTCATTTTAAGCATTCATTAAAAAGCTTCTATACTATAAACCAGCTTAGTAGCAAGCATTTATTTCCTCCTTTTTAACACAGACAAGCAGGTGACTCGGTCTGGAAGCACGACCTTGCTCTCTCCATGGAATTCTGCAATTGCTTACAATTTTATATGATGTGTAGGCATTACATCAGGGCTTAAGAACAAAGCGGATGGAGTTTCTGGCGCAAATTTACAGTTTGTGACTCGTCACATTTGTTGAAGTGTCTCAACTCATATTCTTTGGAAGTTTAATCCTTTTTTTTTTTTGTCTAAAGTTTTACATATGTCTCCTCTTCCCCCAATCAATTGCCCCCCTTTCCCCTCTGCCATTGGAAGTTTAATAATTTTTAGCATGATTGTTGAGTTAAGAGTCAGTATTCACTTGAATAAGCTGTTTTTAATTATACAGAGCCTTGGAAGTTTAATAATTTTTAGCATGATTGTTGAGTTAGGAGTCAGTATTCACTTGAATAAGCTTATCCCTTTGAGCTGTTTTTAATTATACAGAGCAATCCAAAAAATGTACCTATGACAGATTAATCAAAGGTCAAGGGACACTAGTTTTGATAGAGATAAATAGAGCTGAAAAGAATCAAATATTTTCTTCCTCTCTTGTGGTCAAAAGAGGAAGCACATAGCTTTCTTCAAACACATTGCTGCTTCTCTTTTCAATTGAGATCATCCCTACATAATGATTTTTCGGGATCAAACATAAAAAAAAAATGAACACTGTCAACTAAAATTAATATAGCAGATATGATTGTTGGTCCTAAAATCACCAAATGAATACAGTAACGATTATAGGGATTAATCATGGCCATGAATCACTGGGGAGGAAGGGGCATTGGCAAGTTAAGTCCATGTTAGTATTTTTCCATACAATGTTACAGTAGCACCAATTACAGAAATCCCATAAAGATCTGGGTGAGGCTTTTTTAAAGTCACAATAATTTCACCTTCCAGGTTAGATTCTGTAACAATTTTTTTTTTCTCAAGGTCCACATTTTTAAAAATTGTGAAAATCTAACAAGGATATTTCTAGTGACCAAGGAAATTTCCAGTGACCCTGCCTATCTGTGAGACACTGGAACATTATGTTTCTCTCTACCAGTGCTCTCATCTCTGGAATCTTCTGCTAGGACGCACCTCTGCATTTATCTCATGTGGCTGGGGCAGGTTCCATGCCATTAATAATGGGATTAGTGTTGTTTGCACTCAAGTAAAAAATCAACAAGAAAATAAAAAGTGTTGTTTTGGTAATGCAGCATTAGATATTTTCAAACTAGGGAAGGATGACCAGGAGTGAGATGCCAGGAGAAAGAAAGCAGGGCCTAGTAACTCTACATTCTTTCTTTTTCTGGTTATTGGTACGAGGCTTGCAGAGTGCCAAAAATAACTTTAACTGCTCTATTTTCAATGAATATAGTGAGGGAACCATGCACACATACACATGTGTGCATACACACAGGCATGGATAAGTATAATCAAATATGACAGGTTTTCCCAGTGAGGCATGGTCCCACTGGGATGGGTGCATTGAAGGAGGAGGGACCACTCTCTGGAAAGTTGAGGAAGGCTTCAGGCGATTCAACATTTTAAATGGGTTTTAAATGCTGGGTACATTTATTGTTTATTTAAATGTTTATTTAAAATCTTTTTTATGCATATAGAAAAGAGCACAGAGGACTTGATGAATGTAGAAAAATGTGCCCACTCCCGTAAACACCACCATGATCAGGAGATTGAATATCATCATCACCCCATGGACTCTCAAGGGTTCTCCTGCCAATCTTTTCACTTCCCTCAGTAGATAAGCCCTATTTTGATTTTAACATTTATCAGGCAGAGAATCTACACTAATAAAAGAGAAACATGGTAATTGGCGTACGACCGCTACCCTTCCCATTGGCTAATCAGTATAATCAAATATGACAGGTTTTCCCAGTGAGGCATGGTCCCACTGGGATGGGTGCATTGAAGGAGGAGGGACCACTCTCTGGAAAGTTGAGGAAGGCTTCAGGCGATTCAACATTTTAAATGGGTTTTAAATGCTGGGTACATTTATTGTTTATTTAAATGTTTATTTAAAATCTTTTTTATGCATATAGAAAAGAGCACAGAGGACTTGATGAATGTAGAAAAATGTGCCCACTCCCGTAAACACCACCATGATCAGGAGATTGAATATCATCATCACCCCATGGACTCTCAAGGGTTCTCCTGCCAATCTTTTCACTTCCCTCAGTAGATAAGCCCTATTTTGATTTTAACATTTATCAGGCAGAGAATAAAAGAATAAAGGCGGGAAAAATTATTCCAATATCAGAAAATAAAAATGAAGCTAACACATATTGGGAATAATGGTCATTTACTCTGTATGTATGGGTGGAATAATCCATGGACTTGAGAACAGTGCAGGGAAAGTCTGAATGTGATGTTTAGCATTTTATTTTATTACTAGGGGCCCAGTGCACGAATTCGTGCACCTTGAAAGGAACTGTGGGCTGTGAGGCTGAGGTGAGCACAGGAGTGGGTCTTGGCCCATCCTCCATACCCCCACCTGGCCCCTCCCACCACAGCCCTCAGTCCCTGTCTGCTGGCAGCACTACTCCCTCTGCTGCTGCTCCACGTGCTGACAGCCCTGGCACCATTCGCACCCACTGATGGCATGAGCGATTGGGGCCGGCGCCAGCAGTGGGTGAGAACAGGGCCAGCGCTGTCAGTGGGTGCAGGTGGTAGCTGCTGCCCTTATCGCCCCTCAGGAGCAGGGGGAGGTGGAGAAGCCCTCAGGGGCAATTGGGGCTGGTAGCCACTGCTTGTACCTGCTGACGGCGCCAGCAGTGGGTGCAAGTGGTGGCTCTGGCACTGGCAGTGGGTGTGAGAGGTGGCTGCCGGCCCCAATTGCTCCTCAGGAGCAAGGGGAGGTGGAGAAGCCCTGAGGGGAGATGGAGATTGGCAGCCGCTGCTTGCACCCACTGATGGCGCTGAGCAGACGGTGCGAGTGATGGCTCCAGCAGCAGCAGCAGGTGCGATCGGGGCCAGCGCCAGTAGCAAGTGTGAGCACTGGGCGGGACTGCAATGCTCGGAAGCAAAAGAATTTTCAGTAACTATCTAGAAGCTGCCCTAATGACAGCGACTGGCGCCCCCGTTCACCTGCTCCAGTACGTCCACCATGTTCTGCACTCTGTTGCCTGCTGCCAATGCCCACCATGTTCCGCACGTGCCCCCTAGTGGTCAGCGCACATCATAGAGACCAATTGTTCGGTTGTTCCGCCATTCGGTCTATTTGCATATTAGGTTTATATATATATATATACAGATTTTTAATTTACAATACAGTAAAATTTTACTCTTTTTGGTGTATAGTTCTACACAAAATTACTTGCACTCAAGTATACAAATTTTAATACATGTATAGATTCAGATAACCACCATCACAATTAAAATCCAAAACAGCTTCATCACCTCCCCAAACTTTGCTTGTGCTATCACTTTGTAATTGGATCTTCTCCTACCTCTGAACCCCAAGAACCAATGGTGAGTTCCTCATTACCTATATTTTGATGTCTTTAAGAATGATATGGCAGAGGAATCATGCTGTGTGTAACATTTTGGGCATAATGCATTTGAGATCCATCCAAGTTGTTGTGTCAGCAGTTCATCCACTTTTGTTGCTAATTGGTATTTCACTTTATGGATGTGCCACAGTGTTTGTCCATTCACTAGCTGAGGAACATTTGGGTAGTTTCCAGTCTTTGATAATGGTGAATAGAGCTGATACAAACATTCCTGTACAGGTTTGCATGGGAGCACACGTTTTTATTTCTCTAGGATAAATACTCAAGAGTGACATTGCTGAGTCATCAGGTGTGTGTTTCTAAGAAGCTCAAACTTCTTCACAGTGATTTTGAGAGATTTGCTTTGTGTATTTTGAACTTCTGCTGTTGGGTGCATACACATTTATTGTTTGTTCATTGAGTCTTTTTTTTTTATGTGACTCTTTAATCATTATGCAATAATCCCACTGTGTCACTAGTAATATTTCTTGCTCTGAAATCTACTTTGTCTGATATTAATATAGCTATTCAAAATTTTCATCAGGGTCTGCCTTTTATCTGTATGCAAATAATTATATCTGGAGTTCATTTCTTATATTCAAAATATAATGGAGTCATTTTTATCCATTCTGTTACCTCTGTCTTTTAATTGGTATATTTAGATCATGTACATTTAATGTAATTTCTTTTTCTCTGTTTGGACTTAGGTCTACTATTTTATATTTGTTTTCTATTTCAGCTGTATGTTTTTATCATAAGGCCTTCTTTGGGATTAGTTGAACTTTTGTATTTCATTTTAATTTTCTATTACATTTTATTGTATCTCTTCGGATATTTATATTTATGATTACTCCGGGGATTATAATATTTTATAAAATCATACTTTTCACATTATGCTTAGAATCAATATTTTACCCTTCCAAGTGGAATATAAGTTATAGTATGGGTCCTTTTACCTTTGCCCCTTTATTTTACATATAATACCCTTGCCCCTTTATTTAATATGTGTATGTGCTTTAAAATCTACATGAGGAAAAGTTTTAACATTGCTTTTAACTGTAAAATATGTTTTAAGGAACTCAAGAGAAGAAGAATAGCCTGTTAGACGTACCCAGATATTTACCATTTCTGTTGCTCTTCCTTCATGTCTGATGTCCTGGTTTTCATGCTGGAATCACCACCCTTCTGTGTGAAGAACTTCCTTTAACAATTCTTTTAGAGCAGGTCTGTAGGCAATGAGTTATCTTAGTTTCCTTTATTTCACCTTTATTTCTGAAGGATATTTTTGCAGAATATTGAATTCTAGGTTGACATTTCCTTTACCTCACTTCAGCACTTTACAAATGCCCAGCCATTTCCTTCTGACTCATGGTTTCCGATGAGAAATCCGCAGGCATTCAGATCTTTGTCCCCCTTAGATGATGTCTTTTTTTCTCTTTGTTTTCAAGGTTTTCATCTTTGTCTTTAATTTTCAGCAGTTCAATTATGCTGCGATGAAAAGTTTTCCTTATAATATTTATTCACTCTTCCACACATTTCACCTCTTGATTACTTACTTTTATTCTTCTTCGGTTGTTCCCTGAACAGAAATTGAATCTTTCTAGCCATATTTCAAATATTTGAGGACAAGAACTAGGTCTTCTTTTCTTCTTTATCTCCCACGGCACAGAGTAGGTGAAAAGTATCTTCATTGGAAATGGATTTAACAGACTTTATCTTGGTCAAAAAAATGCACTAACAAAATGTAGTATATCAGCATGTCCCTTGACCAAGAAAGGAGTAAGGACATGCTTTTAACTGAAGCCAGGGTGGGCTGGAGAAAATACCTAACATTAAGTCAGGCATCCAAGTATCAATGGCAAGGAGAGATAAAAAAAAAAAACTTAAGTGTGAACCAAGCTGAAATAGATGTAAAACATACCTTTTGGAATAGAGCTTTTCTTTGGCTATTAAAGGAAATTAGTCATTGCTACAAAGATCAAAAGAACCCAAGACTGTGACTACAGATACTAAACAGAAAACACACTGACCACTTACGTTTCAATTTGTAAAGCATTTATCAGGACAAATCCATCTCTCTTTAGATATTCTCAGACACTATAGTGGTACCATTAGTGGGGTCATCTTCGAACCAGAAAAAAAAAAAAGGAATAGTATGTGTGTGTACATAATAGAAACCAAAGTTCTGTGATTCTGTTTTAAAATATCTACCTTTTTAAATGTCTGAGAAGCACAAATATGCATCAACCTTTTGTGTTCCCTAGTATTCTAAACTTATCCATCTCAGCATTCAATACATGGCGTTCTTTTTATAATCCGATGTCATGTTGTCAAGAACTCCATCTCATTTTACCTGTTTAATCTTAACATATAGCACAGTGCCCGGTACTAGGGTACCGATTAATTAATATTCATTCATTCAACAAATCTTTATTGAGCACCAAAATATTATTTCAAGAATTTTGGTAAACATTGCAAATTCAGTAGTTAACAAGGTATGCAATGAGATTTCAGAATAAAAACTGTACACAAAGAAGAAAAAAGTATGGGAAATTATAAGTAAACAAAAATAATAACATATATCAGAGTACTTATCTAATAACTATGAAATGGTTTATACTGGTTAGGTACCACCCACATAAAATTATTTATATCAAAAGAATTGCACCCTTATTTATATTAATCAATGCAATAAGTAACAACATAGTAGTGAACTAAGTAGTGAACTAAGTAGAAACACCCATTATTAACCAGTTAACTACCATGCATCCAAAATGGAAATGATCCCCACATGCCACAATATTTTGAATCTAATTTAAAAAAAATCAATTTGCAATGAATATTATAAAAATAGATATATTATTCACAATTCGGGTGTTCTTGAATATTTTCAGTTAAAAATTCTCACAAAAAATTATTTTAAAGTTGGTCAGGGCTGCCACTTAGGGAAAACATCTTTTTTATAGACACACATGGCATGTGGGGAAGGTCCGCTGCTTACGTCTATAGACGTTTAGGGCATACAGTGGGTTAAAGACAGTAAGCATAGCATTTAGAAGCATAGGCTCTGATGTCAGACTGCATGGACTCACTTTCTGACTCTATCGCATAGTAATAGTGTGTCTTTGAATGGTGGCATTTCAAAAGAAAAGCACTCACTGTTTTCCTCACTATACTCTTTCTATACTGTACTCTCAATACTTATGGCCACCAATTAGGTAGGATTTTTTTTTTTTCCCACACCAAGCAACTCGGTAATTTTCTGCAGACACTAAGTGAGTGTCATATGATTTAATTCAACTTGACACTATCTACCTGGAGTTAGGGTCAGATCTCAAGGTTAAGACATCAGTTCCACAAGACACCCACCCATCCCCAACCTCAGGTGCTGATCTCAAGTAATGGGTCCTCTAGTTAGCCAAGCTTCTGTCCAACGAGACTATAAATTGGAGGTTCCCACAACCTTCTCCTTGGGTCCCATGAATGGTTAGAGTGGCTCCCAGAACTCAGAATGGCTCGCCAAACTCAGAAACATCATTTACCTAAAAGGATAGAACTCAGGAACTGCCAGATTGATGAAATGCATAGGGTAAGCTTCCATGGCCTCTCTAGACACACCACTCTCCCTGCAGCTCTATGTGTCCACCAATCCAGAAGTTCCTCAAACCCTGCCATTTAGGATTTTTATGGAAACTTTATTTCATTGCCATGTTTGGTTAAATCATTGGCTATTTGTTAATTCAAATGCCAGAATTTTCCCCTCCTGGAAGTTGGTGGTGGTGGAGGGGTGGGGGTGGGGCGGTTGAAAGTCACTGGTGAGTTTCCCTGGCAACCAGCTCTCATCCTGAGGCTATCCGGCAGCCACCAGTCATCACTTCAGAGATACCAAGGGTTTTAGAAACTATGTGCCAGGAAATGGAGGCAGAGACTACATAATATACAAAACCAGGGCCAGAGACAGATTACATATTTCTTCTTATGTCCCACATATACTCTACATTCCTTAACTTTTCCATCTGTAAAATGGGGATAGTGATAATAGTACCTAGATCATAAGTGTGTGGTATTGTGGTGAGGGTTGACATGGTGATTTTTGTGGAGTGTTTAAAAATAATTTATGGAATATAATAAACTCTAAAAATTAACTATTTTTTCATCCTTAATCTTTATTTCTGAGTAAGTGGAAGAGATAAAAGATGGAAAAGATTACAAATCTCTGTTTATGTTTAAAATGTCTCAATAGAAAAAAATTCAAACTTCAATGAAGGTAAACAAAAATATGAGATTGTGAAAAGAATTACTGATTGAGGGAACAGAGATTGGTATGTGATTCCAAGTTCTCTCCACACCTAGTGTGTATTTGCATTAACCCTTTCATATAAATAAACAGATACCTCCCAGTAAAGGAATTTGAGGAGTGTCAATGATTGGGTTTCTTCATATGTAGATACAACCCAGGACTTGAAGTTTAGCTGATTTAGGGAGAATTTTCAGAAGGGGATTATAGAACCATTTGCAAAGATCTCTTTTAAGAAAAGGATCCAACACAAATTGAGATCAACCTACTCTGAAGATCTGTGGGAAAGCATGAGACTTGGTTGGAAAGTTTGTAAGGAGGACATTCTGATAAAAGGGAAGTGTGTGGAAGGCCGCCTCCCTGTTTATCGGAATTCCAATTTAGAGGAGACTTAAGGGAGTGTCAAAGGCAGCTCCCCTAATTATTCCTTGACCTTTCCAAACAAGTCTGTGTACGTGCAGACTCCCGGGTGTTTACTGGAATCCTTATGCTTAATCTCTGGATGCCCTTGTCTAGAAGATCATTTAAACACATGTGTCCTCCCAAGATTACTCAACCTATTGATTGTATCTAAAGATAAGAAGTCCAATAAAAGGCTAACGAGGCAGGCAATCCAGGCTGCCTGGCTGCTGTCAGTCAGGCATCCCTTAGCCCTCTCCCCCACAGTCAAACTGTGTCAGAGTAATCTGTTCATCTGTCGTTCAGGGGTTGCTGGTCAGCCCTGGCAAGGATCAGAGTAGGATAATGGTTCCAAGTATTGCCTGCTCATTGTTACTTGAACCAAACTCAATCCAACCACCGGGCATGGCATGTACAATCTAGGGAGGAAAAGTAAATTCCATGTACAAGCTAAGAGTTTTAAAACCCAGTATCTAGATACCTGTTATTTAAAAGCTTTATGAAAAAAGAAGGGAATTGTTTCTGAACTTATTTAAGAGGGTTGTGGTAGCCCCCTTAACCACAGCCACCAATGGGCCATCAATTAAATGGAGCAAAGAGAGATCAGTTGGGAGCAAGATATCCCACAGCAACAGCCAGAGGGAGATAGAGGTAGAGGCTACAAAGCTGGGAGTCTGGCAGTGCAGGTGGCAGCTTGAGTGGAGCTGTAGGAGCATGGCCCCAAGGTGACAGATGGCAGCCACATGGATGGTGGCCAAGGGAATATGGAGTGATGATTTAAAGTTGCTTCTGGCAAAAGGAACAAAATGAAAGGAGCATGTCCTGGAGCAGCCTAATGACAAAAATATTGACACTAAGGGATTATGGAACATCAGGACAGAAGGGAGCTAAGGCATTTTTGAAACCACTTGCAGGAGAAGATAATATACTTATTCATAAATACACTAGGACACTCCTGGGAGCAGCTCCAGTTACCACAAAAAGGGAAGGAATCTGGAAATAAGTGTGCATGCGCGTGTGTATGAATGCATGTGTTTGTGTGTGTGTGTATGTGTGTGTGTGTAATTGTACAGAGTACTAAGGTTCCACATCCATAACTATCAAAAGTTGGGCATAATTTATTTTTTTTTTTAATTTCTGCAGTCAGTGGATGACTATATAGGAAGTCATAGGTATGGTATAATGCACACTTATTAAATTTCCAGCTCAGCACTTTCATATCCTTCTGATGTAGGAAGATATCCTATGATATGTTCTGCTGATGGAAATGGTAGATATACATATTCCTTCTCTGTACTCCTGGTGACCAAAGGGTCATGTTGTCCAAGTACAAGCATTCAGATGCTGTGCCTGGGCCTCAAATATTGCGCTTGGTTGGAGAGATTTTCTCCTGCTGCATGGAGTATTCAGCACTGCTAATCCCTAGATGCTGAGCTGGGTGCCCATGGATGACAGCTCCAAAGCTGTGCCCTCAGGATGAATCCTGAGTCAGGGATGTCATGTAGCTCAGTATCTCTGGCCCCTCCCAAGCCTTGTTCTCCAGGCTTTCTTTTGATTCAGGAGCTGTTATTTATCCGACATTTTTTTTTATTTCAGTTCCTCAAAGTTGTTAAATTTCATTAACAACAAACAATCCAAAGAAGTTAAAATGGTTAAACTTATTTATCAGGTATTTGAACAATGATAACAGGCACAAAAACGTGTATCTTATGTCTTTGTTCTTAATGATTATCTCAGAGGAAAAGTCTAGTCATATCCTTGTTTGTTAAAAATAGCCCAAACATGAAGCAGACAGCATAGTCTAGTGCAGGAGTCAGCAACATTTTCTGCACAGGGCCGAGTAGTAAATATTTGAGGCTTTGGCAGCCACATGGTCTATGTTGGAACAGCCAGACTCTGCCCTTGTCGTGTGAAAGCAGTCATAGGCCATATGTACATGAATGAACATGGCTGTGCTCCAATAAAACCTATTCACAAAAACAGGCAGCCAGCCAAATCTGGCCTAAATTTGCCTAACTTCTGGCCTAGTGGGAGGAACACAGGCCTTGGAAGTGGATAGACCTGTGGGATCCTGGAAAAGTCACCAACTACTCTGAAACTCAGTTTCCTCGTTCATAATTAGCACCTTATAGATTTCCACTGAGAAATTTGAAGAGATCACACATTTTAAAAGCCTCCTGTAGCTTGGTTTCTACACATTGTCTCATGAAATGTGAGGGTACCACATGTTAGTAGTTCAGTGGGTGTTTAGTATAATTACAATATTTTTTAAAAAGTCAACAGTAATGCATGAACAATAGTTGCATAAACACACTCAAGCATTCACATAACTTCAGAAGAATAGTGTTACTAGCTAAAAACAAGTTCCAAAAAATACACTTTTCCTAACTTAAGTGAGTAGAGCCATTATGTTTTTGTTGCCACACCCATAAAAATCTTCACTGTTTTAAAATACTCCCAGAGATATTATCTCAAAATGTTGGCAGAGCAGTTTGCTGGAAGTCTTAGCTAATGCAACACTGATTCTCTTTGATATATATTTTAATTTGAGGCATGAGAGAAGTTGCTATTAATTTACAGCAAAGATGTGATAAAGGAAGAAGTTTTAAAATATGTTCACAGAGAGGGCTGTGCAAAGAGATACTAATTAAGAGACTATGGAAGTTTTATCTCAGGAATTCAACAGATTTTTTTAAAAATATATTTTATTGATTTTTACAGAAAGGAAGGGAGAGGGATAGAGAGTTAGAAACATCGATGAGAGAGAAACATCGATCAGCTGCCTCCTGCGCACTCCCTACTGGGGATGTGCCCTCAACCAAGTTACATACCCTTGACCAAAATCTAACCTGGGACCCTTGAGTCAGCAGGCTGACGGTCTATCCACTGAGCCAAACTGGTTAGGGCATCAACAGATTTTTGATGGGCTATTATGGTGCCTCCTTTCTGCACAGTACAGACTTGAAAAATTCAGGCAATGAGCCCATGCTACTGAATTTATTGGGAAAATAATCTTGGCCAGTATCTCACTTGTAACATCAAATCATCAATTTCATTGTCAATCCAATGTCAAATGTGTCTGCTAATTACACGGCATTGTGTTAAGTTCAACCCAAATGGTAGGATGTGCATTTGGGTCAATTTTTGTAACTAAGTTAGCCAGTCAATTAGTAAAGATACAGTTTGGTGCAGAAATAGCCATGTTAACTCAAGAATGTCTTCCATTATTCTCCAATTCTGTGAAATTTCCCATGTTATCCTAATCTTAAAAGATTTATATTGTCCCTGACTAAGAGTCTTATCATATAAGGGATTCATGAAAGGATGGAATGGTGAATATCATGTCATTCAGTCTTTTTGGAAATCTCTTGTTGTGTGAAAGAGATTTCTAAGAGAAAGGATAATCACTGCCTCCCCAGAGTTTCTGTGCATGTTTTATTAGGTCATTCGTGGTAAGCAAGCTTCCTTCTTGGTAGTTTCTGTTAATATTCTAAAACAGGGGTGGGAACTTTTTTCTGCCAAGGGACATTTGGATATTTATAACATTACTAGAGGCCTGGTGCACGAATTTGTGCATAGGTGGGGTCCAGCTGGTCTGCCCTAATCCTGGCTGATTGGACCAGGCTGGCCAGGGGGAGGGGATGTGGGAGGTTGGCCAGCCGGCCCCGCCCCTCGGTCAAACTTCCGGTTGAGGGGACAATTTGCATATTAGGCTTTTATTATATAGGATTCTCAGGCCATACAAAATTATCAACTTAAAAATTAGCCTGCTATATTTGGTCAAATATATAATTAACTCACCCCTAATGCCTTGGCAGGGCCAGACCAAATGTCTTAGCGGGCCTTATACAGTCCACAGGCCAGATATTCCCTACCCCTGAAAATTTCAAATGCAAGTGCTCTTTTGTTTTGTTTTGTTTTCATTATAGTCCTGGAGTCTTATCTATCTCTTTTCTTTTCACTCTTAACCCAGCCTTTATTCCTTCCAGACTTAAAAAAAAAAATATTGGATGGCCTTCTAACAATCTCCTCCTCCTGGCCAGGGCATTCACCTACCTAGAGCACAGTGACTTGAAAGAAGATTAAAGATTTATTTAGTAAGTGTGACATTAATGTTATGTGTCAACTTGGTGGGTGTTTTTGAATCAGAGTAACATTTAAATCAGTGGACTTGAGTAAGCAGTTTGCCCTCCATAATGTGGGTGGGTCTCATCCAATCACTTAAAGGTCTGAATAAAACAAAATGGTCAGCCTTTCTAAGCAGGAGGGAATGCTCCAACAGAAGATCTTTGGACTTTGTCTGCAATATGAGCTCCCTGGGCCCCCACCTGCTGGCCTTTGGACGGGAACTGCATTATTGGCTCTCCTGGGTCTCCAGTGTGCCAGCCCACACTTTGCTTTTTCATTTTTGGCCAGTTTTGAGAGTATAATATGCACTTGGCTTCACACACTGCAACAGGAGTTGAGGTGAGGTGCATGCAGACTCCAGGGCCTTTGCCAGCAAAAGAGGAAGAGAGGAAGGTGTCACTGGCTGCCTCCTGTGTGTTCCCGGTGTGGGTGACAATGCCCTGACAGGCTGGCTCAATGCGCAGACCTGCTTGAGCCAACTTCACAGAGCCAACATCAGCACCACCAACATCTCAAGCTCTGGCTGCCCTCATGTTGCCCCACGGAAAAGTGTGAACCTAGACACCCAAGGCCTGGACACCTCTTTGCTCTGAGAAAATTTAGAAACCAAGTGAAGGAGCCCTGTGACCTGGGACTAGGAGAGGAGTCACGGGCTGTGTGCAGAGGCCACAGGGTGTGGGAAAAAGATGAGGAAGAAGTTGACCAGGAGGAGCAGCTTTCCAGTCTCTGCCCTAGAGTGTGCTCATCACCACTGTTCCCCAAAGCCAGCAAGCTTGTACCTGCAACCTCCATAATTGCTTGAGGAAATTCCTTGTAATAAATGCTCTTTCTTACATATTCACATACTATGAGGTCTTTTTCTCTGGAGAATGCTGGCTAGCAGAGTATACTACATAGGGATTCACTTCTATGTGATGGACTCAATTTAATTTGCATAGCAAACATGTACGATAAATATTTTTTCCATCCTTGATTTTATGTATTTATTTATTGATAGATAAAATATATAAATAAAAATATTTATGGATATGGGTAAACTGAGGCACACATTGGCCAAATATCTGGGAAGTAGTGCTAATATGCTTCAGAGTTAGGGTGTTTTAAAGATAGTCATTCTTACTCCACAGATATGAATCCCATCAGGTAGATACTATTTTCCTCATTTTACAAATCAGAAAGTTGAAAATGAGGAGAGATAAGTAATGTGTCCATCATCAAATAGCTAGTAACTAGAAAATCAATGCCTCTCTGATTTCAGATTTCATATTAACAACTAACTACAATACAAAAATGTAGAATCTGAGCAAAGTACAGCAACTTTCATATGATATTAAGTAAAACCATGGTAAGTTCAGTGCTAATAACATTACATACACGTGATAGTAATATAAAATTACAAATAAAATTACAATAAAAGCTTTCAAGGAGTCTTTACTGCTCTAAGCAGGTAACCTTCAGAAGCATTTGCATTCTGTGGGAAATCAGCATTGTATCTACTTGTAATCTCTGTTGAGATGAATTGTGACTTGGATTTCCATTGGGAAAGAAGCCAATATCTATCAGCAATGTCTCCTGGATGTCTCAATTCTTATACTTCTTACATTGAAGTGAAGAGTTCAGAAAATATTTTCCTTACCTCTTCTTAATATTCTTAATGGAAGGTTTTCCTGCCTTTTGGGTTGATCTGGCTTGTCTTTGGATGTTCATTAGCTAATTAGTGAGGGGCCTGATCAGGGATAATAAATTTCCATCAATCCTCAGATCTGGGTTAAGCTAAGGTCTGGAGACACAATCTTAGCATGTCTACATCCTGGTATTGGAAGATAAGATGTGTTCGGGTGGTGTTTCAGGTTGAATTGTTTTTTCCTCTAAAATATATAAAGCCTTACCTTTTGTACCTCAGAAGGAAACAGGTTCTTTACTGAGGTAATCAAATTAAAATGAGGATATTACACTGGGCTTCAATCCAGTGTAACTGGTGTTTTTATAAAAAGGGGAAATTTGGACACAGATACACACAGAGGGAGATCCTGTGAAGACATGAGAAGATGCTCATGTGAAGATGGAGGATGGGAGCAATGTATCTACAGATCTAGGAATGCCAGAGATTGTAGGCAAACCACCAGGTGCAAGAAGAAGCAAGGCAGGATTGCCTACTGGTTACAGAGGGAGCATGGCCCTGCTGACACCTTGACCTCAGACTCCTAGTCCAGGAACTGTGGGACAAGAAAGCACTGCTGTTGTGAGTCACCCAGTGTGTGTAGCCTAGGACACCCATACATGAGGGAAGATGTTTATTTCTCAGCAGAGAAGGTTGTGCCATTAGTCAGATTCTCAGGGGATACTTAATCTAAAAAAAATGAGGAACCACCATTTTATTTAACAGCTTAGAGAA
The DNA here is from genome assembly GCF_000412655.1 of Myotis brandtii. Taxonomy (NCBI): domain Eukaryota; kingdom Metazoa; phylum Chordata; class Mammalia; order Chiroptera; family Vespertilionidae; genus Myotis; species Myotis brandtii. The sequence continues at coordinate 1,140,226 of NW_005358567.1, read as the reverse complement.
CTACTGTGCATATATTTAAATCAGAATATTTTTATTTTAGAAAGTCTTTCTCAGGCTTGACTCCAAATATCTGAGTTGATCTGAAAGGGACAAGTTGTTTGTTTTCACAAATTAGAAATACTTAATCTTATAATAAGTATTTTACACAAGTTGTAGAAAACAGCAGTGCCCTGAAAAGGATTGCAAATATTTAAATTAAGTTATAAAGTTGGCATATATTCTAATATAGAAAAAGCCAGGGGCCATCACGACCAAAACAACCAGACAGACAACCGAAGAGCAGGTTGCATGGGGCGACCAGGGCGGCAGGGGGGTTAGTGAGGGACGACCAAACAACTAAACAGTAGGCTGCATGGAGCGACCAGTCTGGCAGGGTGGGGGTAGTCAGGGGTGACCAGGCCGGCAAGGGGGGGGCAGTTAGGGACAATCAGGCAGGCAGGCAGGTGAGCAGTTAGGAGCCAGTGGTCCCGGATTGAGAGAGGAAAGTCCCCGATTGGAGAGGGTGCAGGTTTGGTGAGGGCCCCTACACCCTATGCACAAATTTCGTGCACCAGGCCTCTAGTAGAAAAATAAAAACCATTGTAAATAAATCTTTTAACTAATGTTTACATGTTTAGATCTTGGATTACCCACTTTGATGTACAGCTAGTCATTTTATTCAACAGAATTAACCTGTTGAGGTTGATTTTCTGAAGAACAAGAGTCAGATAAGAAAAGCCTGCTCTCCAGGGGACTGGGCTGGGAATGTTCTTGTCCCTCTGCCTGGAGACCAATGGAGTGAACAAGGACAGCATGGCTCTCAGGGGGCTGTGTGAGTGAGAGAAGGAAGGAAAGGGGTTTTAGAAGCTCTGGGTGTGAGGGCGATGGAGAGAGAAAGAGGAATGTAAGAAATTACGTATAGATTTTTTTATGGTGTGAACAGTGTGATCATTATGCCATTTCTCAAGGAAACTATAGTAAAGTCATTTTACACACATGCTTGCCCTCATTTCTGCTTGTTTACTTAATACAAGCCTCTGAAAGGAGATCCATTGATACCCTAGCCCAGCGGTTCTCAACCTGTGGGTCGCGACCCCTTTGGCGGTCGAACAACCCTTTCACAGGGGTCGCCTAAGACCATCCTGCATATCAGATATTTACATTACAATTCATAACAGTAGCAACATTACAGTTATGAAGTAGTAACAAAAATAATTTTATGGTTGGGTCACAACATGAGGAAATGTATTTAAAGGGCCAGAAGGTTGAGAACCACTGCCCTAGCCAGTTTAGTTCAGTGGATAGAGCATAGGCCTGTGGTTTGAAGGTCCCCTGGTTCGATTCTAGTCAAGGGCACATACCTTGGAAAAATATCCTGGGGTGATGATTAATTTTTAAAAGATATATAAAAGGAGGTCCACTTAGTCAAAGATATTAACATTATGTGCTTCATACCTATTTTCAACCAATTTCCAGGAAGATTCTTTCAAATTATACTTCAGCATTGTATTAAAGTGCTGCTCTCACAGTGCCTTAATCAGCACGGAGAATGACTTTTCTTTAATATGTTCCAATTTAAGAAGTGAAAAATGGACTTCACTGCTTGAATCTGCATCTTTAATGATCAGTATTGCAGAATATTTTATTATTCTTACCCATTTTTATTTACTTTACCAGGAATGCTTATTCATCTTTATTTCCTATTTTTCTCACTTAGTCTACAATTTTTTTTTTATTTCTCACCTTTACTGAATGCACAAAAACAAGCATGCTCATGCAACCACCAGATGCTATAGAAAGAAATGTATAAAGACAATATTACTCCCTCCCAATGCCACTCCTTGAAGAAACATTTAAATGGGAACATTCTTGTTCACATCTCCTGTGCTCACCTAAACATATTAGTATATAGCTTATAAACAGGTCTACACTTAGTTGCTGCCATTTTGGTTAGCAATTTTACTATATGCATTATTCCATAGCTTCCTTTTACCCTAACATCTTATTAATGCTTCTAGGTCAATTATTATACATATTTTTAAATAATTGCATATTATTTCATGAAATGAATATACTAATATATTCAAATAATTTCCCTCTCTATGGGTAGTCTAATTAGTTCTAGTTTATTTGTTAATTCACTAATTTGTTTTTATAAGAAATGCTGGATAAACGAATTTATAGATTGACACATACATGTATCACACACATACATACATGCATGCACATGCATATCCTTGCACACTATTGCTTTTAGTTCTGTAGCAGGGATTTCCTCAAAGGTCAGTTCTACATAAATAATGGGAACTCACCTCATCAAGAAGCCAATGAGTTGAGATAGTACTTAGAAATCGGAGAGAGTATGTCTATTTCATATACAAATGGCAATGTACTTTACAGATTTGCAGAAATTTGTGCATTTTTATACTCACTGAAATCCATTGTTAGTGTTCCACAAGAAAACTTTTAAAAGGCTAAATTATGCAGTTCAATCATGTTGCAGATGCTGATTTCTTGCTCTGATCTTGGCATTTAAAAAGAGAAGACCTTGTTTGTTTTTTGAGATAAGAAGTTCTAAAAATAAAAAAAATGGCAGGAAGCCGGACAGAGGGAATACACTTTACTTTCCCTTTGGAGGAGTTTGTTTTTTGGCTTTCCATAAAACTTTGATATACTGCAAAGTGAAGCATATAAATGAAGAATCTATCTAAAGTCAATTCCATCCGCATTTAGTTACCATTTAAATAACACTGGTAAGGCAAACTTTCCAATTAGAAAAATGCACTTCTGGTCCGAGGATAAAGGAAGGGCGGTATTTTAAATGCTGATTTTCAAATAGGTCAATGTAGATATAGTCTGAATAATTTGTACTTGAGCAATTTTAAACATTGAAAGTGGCGATTAAAATAAAATATTGTTGGTGTTGCAGAGTTCTGCATGGAAGGAGGCCGCCTCCATAGCACAGCTGAGTCAATCACCCTTGAGTGCCTCAAATCTGCCATTCTTAACTAGAAGTGCGCTTAAATATCACTTGGGGATCTTGTGCAAACACATGCTGGCTAAAATTCTGAATCAGTTGGTCTGAGGTGGTATTTAGCATGTATATTTTTAAAAAGCTTCTCAAATTATTGTATGAGCCATTCTGAATGAGTAAGACCCAAAGCTTAAAATATGCTTTTAGAAGTTAGTTCCCTGGATTATCTGAATCAGAATAATCTAAAAGAGATGTGAAAAGTACACATTCCTAGATTTTGATCAAATACAACAGGGACGGAACAAGGCTGGAGAATCTGGGCTTTTTAGAAGACCCCACAGGTGGTAATGCACATTGAAGTTTCTGAAACACTGGGCCTGCATAATCCAAGGTCAACATTAAAGGATCATGGTTTCCTTGTTCTTGACCAATTGCAGTTGAGTTGAGATATAGCCATAAAGTGAAGAGAACACTACTTCACTTTAAAACATGATACATCTTTTTTTTAAAAAAAGGAAGTTTGTACATTATTGGATGTGGGTACAGTTTCCTCAACAGTTACTTTTCTATTACTGGTCCAGCTGTCCTAATGTTAATGAAAGAAGTTTTAGGGGTAAAATAGGCAGGTTTAGGGAGATTTAGGAATAAAGTGGGTCCACGGGGGAAGACTGCATAGGTGAGGGCTTGGAGCTGCCAAAAGGCATACATTCATAGAGAAAAAAAAAAGGGGGTGCCACAGGATAAGGTTAGAGGAAGACATCCATTCACAGATGACAAGGGAAAGCCAGAGAGTATGGGGAGAAAAAGGAAACAAACTTTCACAGAAGATAGAGAAACTCCAACAAATGGGAGAAAGAGGAAGACAGATTTTCACGGGAGATAGAGAATTCTACCACTGAAGGGGAAGAAAAAGAGGGGGGGCACCGTGTGGTGTTTGGGCTTTGAAGGTGATATACTGCAAAAGAGTGACCAATAAGAAAGGAGCATCAAGAGACAAAGAACTGCAGCCTTTATAAACCTTAGCAAAAAAGGAGCTTAGTGGCCCTAACCGGTTTGGCTCAGTGAATAGAGCGTTGGCCTGGGGACTGAAGGGTCCCAGGTTCGATTCCAGTCAAGGACATGTACCTTGGTTGCAGGCACATCCCCAGTAGGGGGTGTGCAGGATGTAGCTGATTGATATTTCTCTCTCATGGATGTTTCTAACTCTCTATCCCTCTCCCTTCCTCTCTGTAAAAAAATCAATGAAATATATATTTTTTTTTAAAAAAGGAGCTTAGTGGGTTACCCCCTTGGGACCTCCTTCCTACGTGGGAGTCTGTATTTGCTTCCAATAAATTTCCACCCTTTCCATCTACCACCTTTTTTCCGTGGCTTCATTCTTTGAACCCACCTGGACAAGAACCCGGGAAAGAAATCACCGTTGCATCCTGCTCAAGAAAAACAACCCGACTCATTAAGATTATATCAACATAGACCGTGGGCATCCTGGTTGAGATTCTTTTTTTGTTGCAAGAGGAAATAAAGCTATTGAAAAACCATTTAAGGAACTAACTTAAACAGTTTAAGTGAAGGAATTCATCATGAGATACATTTCTCATATAATGTAAAGGCATTGAGGAAAGCCAAACTTGAAGATAGAATTGAAGCAAAGTTGGAAAGGCTGCATGATCTCTAAAGTCTGTTCCTTTTTGCCCCAGCTTTACTTTTCTCTTTCTGCAGTTTGGTCTCTTCTTTTTCAAGAACATGGAGGAATATGGTCACCCAATGGTCCTCAAGTTTACACTCTCCAAGTTCTGGCTCCTCTCATAGCTACCTGTTATTCCCAGTATCAAATTGCTGGGAGAGAGAATTCTCTAGGACCAATTTGATAAAGATTTTACCCTTCATCCAATCAAATATGCATGAAGACTAAATTAGAAATATGGCTGCTGGGACTACACTTGGAAATTTCTAAAGCTTGGGCTTGAGTTTGATTTATGACCTAGGGATTTGGAAGAAATAATGGTAATAAAATCTAAAACAGTATGATCAAACTGAATACTACCATTTTACAAATGCACACATACACACACACTCTCTCTCTCATACACACACACACACCCACACACACACACACACACACACACACAATCACAACTTATGTAATACAAGTATGGCCTCATTCTTTCAAAAATGTCTACCCTAAGTAAATCCTTTCTGCCAGGTGCTTAGAAGCCCAGATAGTGATAACAGGACCTTTGTTTCTCTTCAGAGTTGTGATTTTTGATGGTGATTGCCTCCCTGACCTAAAACCAAATGCCTTTTAACTGCAGTAAAGGTGAAGACGTGGCTTGTTTAACAAGTACAACTACCATTATGTCTAGCACATAGTATGGACTTCAAAGTAATTTGTTGAATGACATGGCTACAGGGGCTCCCACATTTTATCTAAAACTCTTCATGTCTACTTAGGTTTTACTGCAAGCAATTCTCTGTAGTTGCCAGCATTGACATTATCCTGACCTCTTCTCCACATCTGGTTGGTGGTCGGTGGAAGTATTCTGTGCTTTACTTAGTTTCCCAATGAACCTTTGAAACTTGTCTCTCTTTTCTTCTCACTCACTGGAGTTCCCCTGGATTGTTCTGGAATTTCTCATGGACAATCCTCATCATTCCACAGAATTTCCAGAACTCATCTTTTCTCTCCTCAGGATTTCTGTTTTCATTAACTATTTGCCCTGTTATCACACATTTTAGCCCACCCACTCTTCAAAGATCGGGCCTTTTAAACTTTATAAAGGACCTGGGGATTCTATGAAGATGCAGATTCAAATTTAGAAACACTGCAGAGCTACCTGGCAGTCTGCATTTCTAATGAGCTCGCAGCTACTACAGTTGCTGCTGATTTATGTACTACACTTTGAACAGCAAGGTTCTCAAGACCCACCCCCAATTCATCTATCTTTCTTAAAAATAAATCTTATAATTTAGAAACTTTATTTGGGGATAGCCAAACAAAGCTTATTTTGCTGTCCAGTATTAATACAAGTCATCGAATTCCCCTTTTCTGTTCTTTTGAATTACCAGTGAATCACATAATTTCTTCTCTTAAGAAGTTGTGTTGGGGTATTTTTTTTTTTACTACCCCATCAGCCATTTTTTTTCTTAACTGGTGGGAAGAAATGGCTATTGTCAGAATGCTTTCCTAGACAGGCACTGCCCTTTGAGAAAGGAAGTGTATCTCTGTGGGTTTTCCCATATCTCCCCCTCAGTTACTTGAAACTAAAGGGGGTTGAATGTGCAATTGTGTACAGAGGGCAGACCACCTCTGCCTGGCAAAGGAACATCTCAGTCGTGGAACTCTTCTCACTCTAACCACCTCATGAATTTCACAGCTGCACAAACAGGTGACACGTGCAGGAAGCACAGAGGACTGGTTCTCAGCTGTAGTATTGAGGCACTGCATGCTAAAGAGAAGTGTTAATAGTAGTAAAAGACACCAAACTTTGCAGATAGTTTATTTTTAAATATGTGACAGTGGATTCTACTCTAGGATTCTAACTCTATGGTGATGCCATGTCAGTTATATACTCATTTGCTTTTTAGAGACTTTTTTGAGAATTTAGAAAGAGTGGGATTTGTTTTGGACTCTAGGATCATGCACATATGATTATCATTTGTCTGTCTTTCTGCTGCATATGGTGAAATATAACTGCTGTTCCACAAGTGCCAAGCAAGTTTATTTTCTCCACTGAAATGTTAAATTACATTTCTCCATAAATCAAACCTTTAAACTTTTGAGGTTTTAGCAGAAGATAGGTTTCCTGTAATGCCAGCGTGCTCCCTCTAAACAATCATAATCCTCCAAGCAGGCATGCTTCCTTCTCTACTCAATCAGATCTGCACCTGACCTTGCCCCTTATGTCAGGCTATGCTCACGTCTCAACTCATCCCAAGGACACCTCTCCCTTTTCATTTTCACTGTATTAAACCACATCTATCCCTCCCATCATTGGACTCATAAAGTCCTTGTAACCAACATTACCAAGTAGATGCTCAATTGTTCTCTACTTACCGTACCTTTGTTCATCTTATTTTTCCAAATAGATTCCAATTACAATGAGGATCTAAGTAATAAGGCAATGGATTTGTCTCTATTGTGCAATGACCAGAACTAAATCTTGCTAGAAATTCCATAGCTTATAATTTATTTTATGAATATAAAATGACTGGGATCCTATCTTTGAAAATAAATAAGCATAATACATAGTTTAATTTTCAACATGAGAAGCAAGCTAGTCTATATATATATAGAAACCCTAATATGCAAATAGATTGAATGGCAGAACAACCAACCAAACAAACAACCGGTCACTATGAAGTGCACTGACCACCAGGGGGTGCGTGTGGAACATGGTGGGGGTCAGCAGCAGGTGGCAGAGTATGGAACATGGTGGGCGTCGGCCATGGTGGGATGGTAGAGCAGGTGAGCGGGGGTGCCAGACCAAGGTGGGGCATGAGTCGCTGTCATTGGGGTGAGCCTCTGGTGGTTACTGAAAATTCTTTGCTCCCACACGCCGTGGTTCCACCCAGCACTTGCATCCACTGCTGGCACCAGAGCTGCCGCTCACACCCACTGTTGGCGCCTGGCGCTGGCCCTGATTGCTCGGCTCTGTCAGCAGGTGCAAGAGACAGCTGCTGGCCCCAATCACCCCCAGGACTTCTCCACCTCCCCCTGTTCCTGAAGGTTGATCTGGGCCAGCAGCCACCTCTCACATCCGCTGCTGGTGATGGCTCCACTTGCACCTGCAGCCAGTGCCAGAGTTGCCACTTGCACCCGCTGCTGGCACCCAGCGCCGGTCCCAATTGCTTGGAGCTGTCAGCGGGTGCAAGTAGTGGCTGCCAGCCCTAATTGCCCCTCAGGGCTTCTCCACCTCCCCCTGCTCCTGAGGGGTTATCAGGGCAACAGTGCCGCTTGCACCCACTGATGGCGCCGGCCCCAATAGCTCTATGCCATGGGCACATGGGAGCAGTAGTGGTGGGAGTGAGTGGGGATGCTGGCAGACAGGGTACCGGGGGCTGCGGTTGGAGGGGCCAGACCGAGGAGTGGAGGATGAACTAAGACTTGCCCCTGTGCCCACCACAGCCTCACAGCCCACAGTTCTTTTCAAGGTGCATGAATCCATGCACTGGGCTTCTAGTTAGAAATAAATTTAACATGTATGTGGCTCTTAACTTGGTGCCTTGTTCACCGTCTATACTTAATTCAAGTTAATTCTTTTTATATATTGTTCATTATATTTGGTAAGGAGTGAGATCATTCAAATCTACTGATTTTAAGAATTTCTGAAGTCATTTATCTAACTCATGGCAGAGCAAAGAATTCAATGATGCAAAACTATGACTGCACCTTCTACCCAACATATTTCTTTTTCCCCTGAGGTTACAGAAAAGATAAAATAGGGTGTATTTTTTTTCACAGAAAACTAAAAGTCCTTTATCTGTTAATTTTTCTTTATTGATTTAAAATAACACATAAAGAAGGAAATAAAAAAGTGGAACCTCAATATGTGGAAGAGTTTGTGCACTTCCAGTTACAGAACTCAGAATCTCAACTGACCCCTAAGAAGCGGTTTCATGATTTTACAGCCTGAAATATATCTCTAAGGAAACATGAGTGCGTGAGTGTGGCAAACATAAAAAGGGGTAGCACACTGCTGCTTAATGAAAAAGAGCACACACATGACTTCTAAGATTGCCACCTGCTATACCAGAAAAGGGGGATTTTAAATGTCTTTTATTTTGCCCTCTTTCTCTTCCTCCTTCTCCTACCTCTCCTGATCCTCTTCCTCCTTTTTGGGTTTAGTTTTGTTCTTAGGGTGAAAAAGTGACAGTGAAACTTGATTGAATATGACTGTTGGCACAGGGCAAAAGACCATGTTCCACCCTGTGTCTGTAATATAATTGAACACAATTAACCACTTCAGAGTTTAAGTAACTTTTAGTCATAGCACATACCCGACTATCATCAGAACAAAGGAGATTTGCGACATTGTTTATTTAAACATTAAGCAGGGTGTATCTCTTAATTGAAGATTTCAGTTTTAGGGCGGTGTATCTTTTGAGTTGGGCTTAAAGAAAACCAGGCTTCCTGGCAGAAGTGTGCTATTGGATGATCAACTCAAGTGTGCAAACCATCAAAACATCAAATCATGAACTTCAACAGATCCCAAGTGTCTTGATTCAGATTTTGTTTTATAGAGGACAGAGTATGTTAAGCACTTCATGTTTGTCTGTCTATAAAAAGTTATGTTCTTATAAACTAATACTCTCTAAGTTCACAAAAGTCCTCTTGGTTAGAGATGGATAGCAGTAGAAATAGATGGCCACGGACAGCAGATCTTATGTTTTCTTTCACAAAAAGATTACTTACTTCTTACATATCAACCAAAGATACACAAATGCCTTTCTTTGTAATTAAGTCTTATATAAGATGAATTTCTATATGCTATTTGTTCTTTTGTTTGTTTTCCTTTTTACAAATTCATGTATGAGTAGAAAATTGAAGTTTGTAGCAATAAGTTTATATTAATTTTAAGACACAGACAGCATGAATAAAAAGTGTGAATTGATGTATCTGTGTATGTATATGTGTTCATTAGTATGTAGTTTAATATAAAATTAGAGACTACCATATCTAAGTGCTACTGGGAGTCATAATGGAGTAATCTCTATCCAAATGCTGTCTTCTTTTGCATTATTCTTATATCTGGAGTCAAATTTTTATATCTGAATTCACTTGAGTATAATATTCAGAAATGTAAGAATTTTCATTCTAAGATATAATCATTTTTATGTGCAAGTTTCTCCATATTCATTATCCCTTTCAATTCTTTCATTAGTTTTATAAAGTAGGCATTATCTCTGTTTTACTCATTAAAAAAATGGGATGAATAAGAATTTAATGAAATGTTTAAGATTTCATTTGTTTATTTAGACTTGACAAGAAAGGGAAAAAGACAAATGGCATGTAAGGCTTTGGTCTTCAGAATACACAATTAAACACACACACACACAAATATCTATTGACAGCTTCTTTTCATTTTAGGATAAGTTCCTTTAATCAGTGCTTACCAAGTTGAGTTGATGGACAAAGAGCATGTGCTTATACCTTTCTTATCATTTTGAAGAGCCATGTTTTGGACTTGGGCAAAATAGAAACTATTTTAATAGCTGACAAGTGGAAAACATTTTCTAAATAATTAATTGTTGAGGTATATACATATCTTTTAAAGATATCCTTAAGTGGAGTTTTCTTTTGTTTGTTTGTTTACTATATTTTCCTGACCTATAGTGAAGGATTTCAAAATGTAGGAAGATGAGTTACTCCTGGCATAGCTTTCCTTTTTTGTTCAAACAATACTGAGAAATAGAGGTGGAAGTCAAATCTATACTAATAAAAGCCTAGGTGGTCATCACGCCTTCATGCTGTGATGACCTCACGCCGTCACAATCCATCTCCATGAGGCTGCATACGCAGCGGGCACACGAGGGTGGGCAGGGATTTGATGCTGCTTTGCACAGCGCGGAGGAGGCGGGCCCGGCAGCTCCTCCACGCCATGTGAAGGATTTCAAAATATAGGAAGATGAGTTACTCCTGGCATAGCTTTCCTTTTTTGTTCAAACAATACTGAGAAATAGAGGTGGAAGTCAAATCTATACTAATAAAAGCCTAGGTGGTCGTCACGCCTTCATGTTGTGATGACCTCACGCCGTCACAATACATCTCCATGATGCTGCATACGCAGCGGGCACACGCGGGTGGGCAGGGACTTGATGCTGCTTTGCACAGCGGGGAGGAGGCGGGCCCGGAAGCTCCTCCATGCCATGGGCTCTAGCCTACCTCTTTGGGGAATCCATCAAGGAGCCTCAGTTGGGTGGGCGGGGCCTACCTCTTTGGGGCCATGGATCACGGGGCTCCTGCACTGTGAGAGGGCACAGGTCATTCATGCACTGGGCTTCTATTAATAAATATAATAACTAACAGTAATAGCTCTTCTTATACCAATACTATTCTAAGCCCTTTACATATATTAACTTGTTTAATATATTAACTTGTTTGATACCCCTATAAGGTAGTTACTGTTGGTACTTTAATTTGTCAGATAAGAAATTAGGACTCAACTAGTTTGAATATTTTGCCAAAGATCATAGAGCTGGTAATAGCAGAGTTGCAGAGTTATGTGGTTTTAGTTTAGTTACTGTTGGTACTTTAATTTGTCAGATAAGAAATTGGGACACAACAAGTTTGAATATTTTGCCAAAGATCATAGAGCTGGTAAGTAGCAGAGTTAGCAGAGTTATGTGGTTTTAGTTTTGTGTGTGTGTTTTTTTTTTTGTGTGTGTGTGTGTTTATGGTTGTTGTTGTTAATTTTCATCTAAGGATATTTTTCCAATGCTTTTAGATAGAATAGAAGGGAGGGAGGGAGGGAGGGAGGGAGAGAGAGAGAGAGAGAGAGAGAGGAGAGACACATTGATTGGTTGCCTCCTGTACGTTCCAACTTTGGGTGAGGGATCAAACCTGCAACCCAGGTAGGTGCCTTTGACCAGGAATCAAACCCATGATACTTCAGTGCACAGGTTGATACAGAATTATGTTTTAAACCCAGGCAACCTGATACCAGAATCTGTGCTTCTGTTATGTTCTGACATGCTGTTTCTCAAAAACACACCAATCCTTGCCTCCACCAAATCCTCAATGGCCATTGCTTTTTGTAATGTTAAACTACCTGTTTTATTTTATTATATAGTGAAAAAGAGAATGAGAACATTCTCAACAGATAAAAAATAGTAAAGTACTTTAGCTTGTAATCATGTAGTTTGAAGCCAAAAACATATTTCCTAGCTTTAATTGTATTTCATTATGCCTCTTCTCATCAAACTCTTCTTCAATTTGTTATTTTATATAACTAAGATAGGTTTAATAACTTACATGATTTTAGCAAAGTAGTAATCAACTTATCTGTAGCATTTCTTGAGCACCTCCTATTTTGAAATTATATGGATGTTAAGTTAGAACAAAAAAATAATGTTTTACCAAAAAAAAGTTAAAAACTGTACAAACATTGAGAAAAATTTGATGCTTTTACTCTAAAATCCCGAGGTAATATATCTGCTCAACATTATAAAACAAACAACAAACAAATAAAAAATAAGGATCTTTTAGAAATAGATCAGGTACATGATAAATAAGTCTGATGGAGACTGGGAGAGATTACTGGGCTATGATGAAGGAATAGAAAATCACTGAGAATGAATATCTCATATGAGTGAATATCTCATATTTCATGGTTCATTTAGAGCCTTAAAAATTAAAAACAAACAAACAAAACCTTTTTTAGCTGATTGATAAAAGACATGTCATGAAATCAAGAAAGGTGGAGTGATTCAATGATCATAACTATCATCAAACCAGGCAATCACAATCATCCAATAGTGCAATTTTAATTAGTAGCTCATCAAATACATGTCTATATAATACTATGCTAAACTTGCTAGCAACTATAGAAGTCTTTTATTTTTAAAAAGGTATTATTGTCATCATTATATTCATGTGGTTTACACTACAGAAAACTTTATACTGCTTTAATTTTTCAGATGGTTGTATCTCTATTATCTCACTGGTTAATAGGGTCCTGTTAACTAAATAACCTATCCATTTAGCCTCATTCTGCAAGAGGTCAGCCAGACTCATTTTAACTGGAAAAGGCCCACACTCGAACCAAAGGACAACATTTCATGGAATCAGCAATCCTGGCAAAATGAGATGGTGTTCTTTCTTACACATATTGGAAGCCTGATGAAATGATTTTGAAATTAATTGCCTATATCAGATTTAGAACTAGAATAAACAACCATCTCTGTTTGCTGGGGTAAGGCCCTTTCAGTGCTAAAACTGAAAAAATCTCAGGCAAATAGGGATGGGTAATCACCCAATGAACAATATGCTCCAGTTGGTCCACTAAACCTGTGTCTCGCCAAAGCACTAATGCTATCTGCCCTTATAACGGGTCCTTGGCATAAAGCTTAGACCCTTCTGCAGCCAAGAGCCACAGTTCCCTTCCCATCCCCTTAGGGTTGTTCGGGGCATTTGGGTTTGCCATTGTATGGGATTAGGGAGGAAGGAAAGGATTCTGTGTGTTCATGGACTTGATCACATATAAGTGGGGATACCAGAAAAGAGGATGTAAATGGTCAACATTTGGCTGATAAGCAACACTCACTGACACTTTTTCACTACTACTGGCTCCTTAGGAACATCTTTTAGAATGTGAGAACTGATAATAAGATATAGGAATCAAAGAACATATTATAACAAGCCTCTGACATCATTAAAAGCTCATCTCCATGATTAATAGATTTTTAAAAGCTTACAAGGATTAAGGCCTGATTCAATGTAAGGCCAGTTATCTGATGCATCACATGGTATAAACGTGGGCCTGTGAAATAGAAATAGTCTGCATGTGCTCCTCGGATAGGAGCACGTACAGACACTTCATCTCAGCTGAGTAGCTGTGTAAACTCTTCGGTGGCAATAAATGTCATATTAAGAGTCTGGTTTCTTAAACTTTATAAATTTATCTCCTTCAAGGTAAATGCTTTTGTTACCACCAGAGAGTCCCATAAATCCAATGCAGTGATGTTGACATCAGTACCATTAGCATAATACGAGAGACTTGTATCCATAGGATGAAAGTCATCATGTTAAATACCCCAAACAAAGAACTTGTCACGATGGCAAACAAGAGGTGGGCCCATTTCCCCAAATGGTCATTGCTCATTAGGAATGACCTCACTAAAACACTTCCTATTTTTCCCAAGGTCGACGCTTACAGAGAGTGAAATGGAGTTAAATATTCCCATAGTAGCTTAGGAAAAGCTGGTTCTTATAAGGTTTCATAGGCAAACTTAATAAAAATCACTCCATCACTATTTAAGAGCAGAAAACATCTCTTCCAGAAGCCGATTGTAAATTGGTGGTTGTGCATTTTTCAAGATGGGACTCCAAGGTCTAGGAAATGAGTTTGCATTCAAGGTTATGTGTTTCTGCAGAGTGACTGGAAGTCATCTTATTTAAATATAAAAATGTGTCATTTATTATGTAGTACATATTTACACTTTGGTCTCGTCTGCAACCACCTGATAGTAACCTTGATTCCAGATCCAGATTTATTGTTATTAATACACTTCTATGTAAAAGTCCTGACTATAAAATTAAGTGGGTCATTACTAAGAGTATTTGACTGCCTTTTGCTAAATTCAAAAACACCACATGGCAATATACTTCCTGCTAGACAGCTGTCCCCATAAAAAAAATCTGCTCTCATAAGAAGCATCCTTGTTGACCAGCTGAATGACCCACTTGTGTCTGGGCAGAAATCCATTCATTCTGGGACTGATACATTGCTAAGAGACAAGAGGAAAAATGCTCTTCCTATCCTTGTTTTATAAATAATAAAAAAGGTATAAAAATTGGACTTCATTAATTTAAGTCTGACGGCCTTATTAATCAAGACAAAGAAACGCAAACAGAGCAAGTTACCAACATTTTCCTGAACATTGTACACGCTAGCTTTGTTTTTGTAGCTTATTGCTCTGCGTAACTGATGTGGGAAGAGCTTTGCTTTTACTGGTTGCTTTGTGAAAATAGAAAAATGACACAGAATCCTTTTCTGTTACTGCAGCTCAGTTTTCTTTCTTACAAAACATAAGATTTCTTTGCTCTCAAGGTAAATTAACCTTGAATAGAACCGATGAGGAATAAATGGATAAAAAAGGGAGAAATGCCAGGCCCTTCTGTGAAAACAGGAAATGCACACTTCAGAAGAAGACAGACTAGGCTAAAAGCCGCTGTCAGAATCCTTCACTCTCCTGCGGCGAATGCACTACTTGCCCTTGAAAATGGAGTGAGATGTTCCTAATTCAGAGAGTTATAGCAGTCCTGCTCAATAAAGTCTCTTAATGGAGTAAAATGTGAAAAATAACTGTATTATTTTCACAAGATATATTCCACTCGCATATTGCCTTTTATGAAATTTATTTTACTCACCAGGTCCTTTTCCTGGGCAAGCAATGGTACTTCAATTCAAAAGGCATAGATGTGAAAAAAACAAATATCCTGATGTGGTTTGGGAAAAAGACGCCGGATAATACTGACCTCGTTTCGATATCGGTTATTATGAACTGACAATTTGTTAATTATCTCTTCTGCCTAGTCTTCATGTACGTAAAATTAGTTTGTTCTACGCCATAGGGTTGATAATGACATTTAATCAGCATATGGATCAGAACTAGCATAGTGGCTGGTTCAATAAATATTTGTTTCATCTTGGCAGCTTGCAGTTCAAATAATATAGGAAATCTCTTTTTCTTCTTGATTTATTGGACCTGTCTGAATATACTAATTCCTTAAGCATATTTTCTCTTACTACCTAAGCAAGTAAATACTTCTATTTTTATAAATGCCTATGCACTTACATCCAGTTAGATTCAAAATGCATTTATCCCAGCCTGTGTTATATTACAGTTTTGGAAATCCTCTTCCCATAAAGAGCCCTATGTTAGGTCACAAGAGCAAGGATTCATACATATATACTTTTTTGCATTAAAAAAACAAAACAAAAACCTTTCCTGAGTCTTCATCCGGCATAACAATGTTTTGTCTTTATTTGTAAAATGTTTGTTGCATGAGGGACAAAACTACCATCAAAGGTTGGCTCTTAGTTTTGGCACAGGGTGTAGACAGATAGATGTGGAGGCTTTCATGTGTTGTTCTCTACCCCAAAATAATGTAATAATCTGCGTTATTAAATAGAAGACATTAAATTAGCCTAAAGTCAGTGTAAGAATACACTCACATACTTAAAGGATTATAGAGGGTTCTAGAACACTGTTGAAATCAAACGGGTGGCAACGAAAAGGTGAACGAGTGACCCAAATGGAATGCTAGAAGGACAAGTTTCAGAATGAAAGATAAATAAATGCCTTTGGAGTAGGGGTACAAAGGGAATTTTTATTTCTCCTGTTTTTGGGGGGAGCAATCATCAGCATCTTGTTTTCCAAGTGAAAAAGAGCCAAGATAAAAGGGGGAGGGAAAGGCTGTCCAGGTCTGAGTAAAATTACTTATTTTAATGTTCATTTTGGCCATGTCTCCAGACAGTACCATTTCCTCATTTGGGGCTCAGCTTTTTTGAGTTTTCTGAGCAAAATTTTAAGCAAATTGCTTTTGGTCAGGCCCTAGGAATCACCGTAATGAAATAACTTTTTTTGTCGTATGTGAGATTACTTGAGTTCTCCATGGAAAACTCAATCCATTTAAATAAGTGAATACCGCTTAGCGTGAGAATCACAGGTCAGCTGCTTTCCTGGGAATGCATTCTAACTAGAGCGTGTCCTTTCAGAGGTATTAGGATCCTTTCCCTAATTATTGTCCCCGGAGCTTTTGCAGGGCCTTAGTGATTTTGCTTACCAACAAGAGTGGAATATGTAGTAAATCAGGTTGTCTCCTTAAGGCAACTTCTTGTGGTTCTCTAACCATTCTATTAGATTTGGAGATTGTGCCATGTAAATAAAGGGACAGAGGAAACCAGATACACATAGAGCCCAGAGTCCATCTGGCCAGATAGAAGAGGCACTCCTGCGGGCCTTTTTAGGGACATTAACAGGGTGACCCTAAATATGTTGATTGACAGTCTGCATTTTTTAAAAAATATTTTAATTTTAATTGATTTCAGAGAGGAAGGGAGAGGGAGAGAGAGAGAGATAGAAACATCAATGATGAGAGAGAATCATTGATTGGCTGTCTCCTGCATGGCCCCTACTGGGGATCGAACCCACAACCCAGTCATGTGCCCTTGACCAGAATCGAACCCAGGACCCTTCAGTCAGCAGGCTGACGCTCTATCCACTGAGCCAAACCAGCTAGAGTGACATTCTGCATTTTTCTTGGGATATTTTTGGAAATTGTCAACAGAAACCAGAAAGTAACTACTATTCTTATGGCTTTTTCTTGTCATTATTTTTCTCCCTTCCACACTCCCATCCTCCTATCTCCCTCTGGCTTTCTGCATGCTTTTATTTTAATCGGGTAATAAAACATACCTCCAGATTTTATAAAAGGCAACACATTACTTCTTTGTTCCTTGGCCTTTGCCAACTATTATAACAGCAATGAATGTAAGCCTTTTTACATAAAATTGATCATTAGATATGTTGTCCTTTTCTCTCTGTATCTAGATATACATTTTGCAATATCAATGTTATTACTCTGAAAACATTCCTATAAATTAGTGGCAGATATTTTCTGACAGACTCAGGTATCTAAACTGAATATAAATTACAAGTGTTGACCCAGACACTGAAGGTATCTTAGTTCTGTTTTCCATCTCTAACAGAGTACTTGGGGAAGATGACTATATTTCCAACATTAAAACTGTTCTGTCATCCTCTGAGTGATGTTAGGATCCCTAAGTAATAAAACAGACCTGGGTTCTCTTCTTTCAACTCAAC
>NW_005358567.1:1114068-1122458 GCF_000412655.1 Myotis brandtii | reverse complement strand
TAGACCATTCTTTCTTTTAAAATTGATATGGGTATATGAGATTATGTATTTGTATGATTTTTAATGTTATAAAATTTATAAAATCAACATAACCAATATAAATTTCAATTATTTTTCTACTCTTTTAGCCTGCATAAGATTTTCAATTATTTCAACAATATTTATATTAAAATTATATAAGATAAATATAATTCCTCCAAAGGCTTTCTATAATAATGCATAGCTTTGTAGATGTTATATTTGTATTATATTTTCTAGTAGAATATTATTATTTTTTTGGTCTATGTCATAGTGGTCTGCAATGGCTAAATATATCTTTTACAATTAGTGAAAACATCACTACTCAAAATTAATAACTATTTTTACCTTCACAAACAGTGTAAGGCAATTGACATAGTTTATTTCTAATTATCCTTTTTCATTGTCCATGCTACTATTGTCTAATATTTTAGCTCCATCTTCTCTTTATGTCCCACTAGAATTAATCACCGTTGTTATTTTCACATTATTTTAGTGTTAATGCTTATTTTTTATTTATTTACATTTATCAGTTTACTTGATCATCACTGTCCTTGTGTCATACACCTTCATTCGGTATCAAATTTCTTCTTTTGAAAAATCTCCTTTAGTACTTGAATCATTGAGTGTCTATGAATGATAAATCTTGATTTTTGTTTGTCCAATAATGTTTTATTTTACTTTTATTTTCTATTAATGTTTGGGGAATTCTGGTGAGAATTTAACATATTTCATAGTAGATCAAAGATTAAAGCAAAGGTGTGGACAGGGTTTAAGGACAGGGTTTAATGTAAGTAATATATATTCTGACAGGTAAACATGAAAATAAAATGATTTTAAAAATGTGACCAAAAAACAAAAGGGAAAGTAAACAATGAAACTCATTGGTTTCTGTGTAGATTATAAGTGATGGGGGAGATTTTATTTTAAATGGTTAAACCAAATACTAGAAATCCAAGTAAGGCAATGAATGTGTAAGTTATTATAAAATGTATTATTAAAAGTGTACCATGAGAAAAACTATACATACTTTCTTGAATATAAAATATATACAGAAGAAAGTAAAAGAAAAAGAGAAACAAAGAAAAAAATTCAGTATATATAATACAAATAATAAATGTAAGTGAAAACAATATGAGGGATTTCAGATGAAATCAAATAACATGTAAATATATTTGTAAGCCTACATGAAATGGATACTACAGAGTATCCCCCCCCAAAATGTATGCACACTTTAACAACTTATAGCTCAATTTTGAAAACATCCTTTATAATTATTCAGAGTGTGTTTATACATTTTTGGGGGACACCCTATATTCTAGTAAAAATGTCTATGTAAGAAAAAGATAAAATTATCATAGAACTTTACCTCCATGAAAAAGCATCAAGTTTAGATGAGGTCATAAAGGGATTTTACCAAGCTTTCAAAGACTAATAATCCCACTATAATTTAACATAGTTCCAGAGTATAGGGAAAAAGGGAAATTCCCAATTTTTAAAATAAAATAACTATAGCTTTAAAAGCTACACTCCAAAATTTACAGGGAACTCATACAACTTAACAAAAAGAAGATAAACAACCCAATCCAAAAATGGGCAAAGGACTTACTTTCCGAACAGCTCTAGAAGAGGTTTGAGATGATAGGATCAGTATCATTGGCTTACCTTTGTTCACTGATGTATTATCACCTAAAATAGCACATAGAAGACACATGGTATTTATTGCACAAATGAATGGGAATTCTGGATCACTTGTGGGCTTTTTAAAAAAATCATTGTTCAGCTTGCATAGTTTCTCATATTCATATTGCTCATATTTTCTCTTTTGCGAATTTTCTATTTACATCCTTTGTCATTTCACTGATTGATGCTTTTATTATTAACCTGTAAAACATTTTACATATATAGGGTGTCCCCCCCAAAATGTATGCACACTTTAACAACTTATAGCTCAATTTTGAAAACATCCTTTATAATTATTCAGAGTGTGTTTATACATTTTTGGGGGACACCCTATATTCTAGTAAAAATGTCTATGTAAGAAAAAGATAAAATTATCATCGAACTTTACCTCCATGAAAAAGCATCAAGTTTTGATGAGGTCATAGAGGGATTTTACTGAGCTTTCAAAGACTAATAATCCCAATATAATTTAACATAGCTCCAGAGTATAGAGAAAAAAGGAAAATTCCCAATTTTTAAAATAAAATAACTATAGCTTTGAAAGCTACACTCCAAAATTTACAAGGAACTCATACAACTTAACAAAAAGAAGATAAACAACCCAATCAAAATATGGGCAAAGGACTTACTTTCCGAAAGAGGACATAGAGAAGGCCAAGAGACATATGAAAACATGCTCAAAGTCACTAATTATCCCTGGAGATGCCAATCAAAATGACAATGAGGTACCATCTCACACCTGTCAGAATGGCTATCATCAACAAATCAACAAATGACAAGTGCTGGCGAGGATGTGGAGAAAAAGGAACCCTCATGCACTGCTGGTGGGAATGCAGACTGGTGCAGCCACTGTGTAGAACAGTATGGAGTTTCCTCAAAAAATTAAAAATGGAACTTCCATTTGACCTGGTAATCCCACTTCTAGGAATATATCCCAAGAAAACAGAAACACCAGTCAGAAAGGATATATGCACCCCTATGTTCATAGTAGCACAATTTACAATAGCTAAGATTTGGAAGCAGCCTAAGTGCCCATCAGCAGATGAGTGGATTAAAAAACTATGGTATATCTACACTATGGAATACTACACTGCTGTAAAAAAAGAAGGAACTTTTACCATTTGCAGCAGCATGGATGGAACCGGAGAGCATTATGCTAAGCGAAATAAGCCAATTGGAGAAAGATAGATATCACATGATCTCACTCATTTGTGGAATATAATGAACATAACAGCATAAACCAATGGACAAAAATAGATCCAGAGATAGAGAAACATCAAACTCACTGTTAAACCTCAGAGGGAAGGCAGTGGTGGGGGAGGTAAGAGATCAACCAAAGGACTTATATGCATGCATATAAGCATTACCAATGGACACAGTAATTGGGGGTGAGGGCATGTGCTGGGGGGTGGGAGTGGCTGGAGAGAGGTCAATGGAGGAAAAAAAATAATATTGTAATAGCTATGTATGGGCCAGGGGAGGTACTTGAAATTGGGGGGGGGGACTACTCTGTAAAGTCTATGATTGTCTAACCACTATGTTGTGCAACTGGAATTAATACAAATAATATTGAATGTGAACTATAATGGGAAAAAATGGACAACTGTATTTGTTTTTTATCATCATCATATTAAAAAAGAAAGCTAAACCTGATAAAAACAGGACATTAAAATGAAAATTGAAGACCAAACTTACTTATGAATGTCAATGCAACATACTAAATAGTTTCTTATAAAACAGAATCTAATGAAATCTTAAATAATAATATATAATGGCAAAGTGTGTATTCTAACAATTCAAAGGTATTTTATATATAAACATTTATAATGTAATTCACAACATCAATTGATGTGCAGAGTAAAGATATTATTATCTCCATTGATGTTAAACAGTGTTTTGACAAAATTCAATATCAACTCATGAGAAAACACTACAGAAATTAAAACAGATACTTTCTTTAAATTATTTTTACTCATACACACACAAACACACATATACACATATGTGTTCACAAATGGGGTAATGCATATATCTATATACAGGGTGACCCAAAAATGTACACATACCTTACCAGCTAATAGCTCCTTTTTGAAAATGAAATGTATTTTAATAAACACTGCCTTTATCATTATTCAAATTGTATATATACATTTTTGGGATACCCTTTATATGTGTATATTCATACATATATATCAGAAGTATAAACCAGGGATTAGTTAATTGGTTGCAAATACTAGTAGTTATCTATGGGAGCAGGGTAAGTTAGAAAAGACAGTGAGTCCTCCCTGAACATTTTTTTAAAATCCTCATCCTAGAATACTTTTCCATTGATTTTTAAAAAGAGTGGGAGAGGGAAAGACAGAGAGATATATCAGTGTGAAAGAACCTTATCGATTGGTTGCCTCCTGCGTGTGCCCTGACCAGGACCTGGGCCAGGAGGAGCCTGCAAATACAGAAGTATAAACCAGGGATTAGTTAATTGGTTGCAAATATTAGTAGTTATCTATGGGAGCAGGGTAAGTTAGAAAAGCCAGTGAGTCCTCCTTGAACATTTTTTTTTTAAATCCTCATCCTAGAATACTTTTCCATTGATTTTTAGAAAGGGTAGGGGAGGGAAAGACAGAGAGATATATCGGTGTGAAAGAACCTTATCGATTGGTTGCCTCCTGCATGTGCCCTGACCAGGACCTGGGCCAGGAGGAGCCTGCAAATACAATATGTGCCCTTGACTGGAATCAAACCCAGGACCCTTCGGTCTTCAGGCCAATGCTCTATCCACTGAGCAAAATTGGCTAGGGCTGAACATTTCTTTTTAAATGATTTTGACTTTTGAACCATGACAATATTTTACATAATACCAAAATAAAAGTAAGTCATAAACCATGAAAAAGTTCCCTTAAAATTGAGTAAATACTCAAACAAGAACAACAAGAGCTGTGTGAGCCTATATTTGAAATTTTTATGCTCTTGAACTCACTCACTCACATTCCACGTTTCCTGCTCTGCTCATGAGATGTCCCTGATTGCATCTTGTACTGAAGATATCTCCTCTGTCTTTCAAACTTGGTTATATATTTAAAATTTTAAAAAATATTTTGCTTTGCGTTTTTATGTAAAGGAAGGGGTCTTTATTAAATCATTTTTCCAACTGCTTAAATCTAAAAACTTGGATAATATATTCTTAAGCAATTTAATATCTCCCAGTAAAAAATAATTTAAAAACACAAGTAGATATGTGCCCTTGGCCAATAGACAATTACATTTTAATTTTCTTTTCCTGAGATAGGTATCAGTTCAAGTCTCTCATGCACACATTCTTCAACAAGGTTGTAAGCTGGCTGATGGGAAACGGGGCTACCTACATTTAGCCACAGTAATCAGCAACTAGCATAGAGCCGATTCTTTGGAAAATGCCCATCTTAAAAAATGTAAATGTAAAATCTGTAAATATTAGTCACAGCCTGATGAGTTTCTAATACTGAGAACAGGACAGACCATAACTGTCCTGCGCAGCAATAGTGATTAACCAACTGGATCTTTGCTCTTTGCGACTCAATATTACCTTGACTTACTATAACCCAGCACCAGCTAATCTCCTCAGAAAAATCCAGCATGTAGGGTTACCTTCTTCTCCACAAATAATAGACCCAGTATACAAAATTCCTGGCTCAGTATCAGGCCGTCTTGGACTTTTGTGTACTTACCTATATGTGCTGTGGAGATGGAGATGATTCATGTAAAACATCATCCGTTTAGTCAGGTTGGCTCAAATTATCCAGATGTTCATTTATTGATTCTGTCTTCTTATATTTCCTTCAGGAATATGCTATGTTACTTGGTGCTTGTTTTAGAGTCTACTGAGATTGTAGAGACTGGATAGCAGAATGAAACTCATTTACTCCCTGGGCTACACATTTCCAAAGTTGTAAAGCTAAGTAATGTAACACAAACAACTCCAATCAACATAACCAATATAAACAAAGCAACACTAACACTAGAGAATTCAGCATGCACATCACTAATCATAACTGCTAATGCTGATTGAGCATCTCCTGTGGGCCAGTGGCATTTTATAAATGCTACAAATTGAGACTCATTTAATTCTCCCAATTATAAGGTATGGGCACCATCATTTTGCATAATTCTATAATTTCTTGAAGTTTTATATTTATAAGTGGCCATATAATTTAGGAGCTGAAGCATTCAAAGTTGACTGCATGCTTTTCACCACACCTTACCAATTATTCCTAGTCCACTAATTCCTGGTTTCAATATTTGTGTTTAGTGAGAGAGGTAAGGATGAATGACTCATTCTCTCGCCTCATTAATCGGTGTGAATTTTCACACTTCTTAATTTCTTTTTACAAAAAAATATTCAACACCTGGATGGAGATGAGCAATGGCATGACAAAATCGGACTGATGAACATGTGTATAATGGAATAAATGTCCTGCTATAATCTCTGTGCTCAGACCGAATGAGCAAATTCCACTTTAACTTCAGGAGACATACTGTGTGTTTCGACAGGCTTGCTGTGTCCTGTACCTGTTACTGGAAAAATCACTTTGGGATTAGAGCAGCAGTTGTTAGAGGAGCATTCCAAGTGATTTATACCTTGTGCCTCTATAGGAAAAATTCTGTTCCTTATTGCAAAACTTTGAGAAAAATCCTTGAGCAATCTCAACTCAATCCTGCAGACATGAGAGGCTGATGAAACATCTAAAATGTGGGCCCTTCCTCTGAACACCCTTGAGGACCATCTTTTATAAACAGCATCAGTGGATGCCACACAGGTCCAGCCACATGCCAATGAGGCATTTTTTTCACAGCTCCCTCTGCTCTCCCTGCCAGATACAGCCAAGGCCCGATTTTTTTATGAGATCATCTCTGGGCCTTCTTGGAACTGACTCTAGCAGTTGTGCCAGAATGTATGGGGTTTAATGATGTTCAGAATTGCTTCGTGGCCAAAAGCCAGAGAGAATGATCCTTCCCCCAGATACACTGATGATCCTGCACTCCTGAATGGAAAAGGGAGGGCACTAATTTTTAACGTATCCCTTCTGTTTTACACCAAGTCTCATGCGATTGTGGATTTGAAAATAATGGCATTTATTATGAGTGGCTAAATGTCTTCTGTTATGTATACCTCACCAAACAAGGTGCATACTGGCATGTGTTTGGAAGGTATTGGGAGTTTGGGGCACGTTTTCATACTCTGGGAACAAATTTGGATGTTTAACCTGAAGCTAACAGCTTGGAACAGGAGAATGATGGTATTTAAAGAATGATCTAATTACTAATTACTAACAAAATGGAACTTTCAGAGGGAGAGGTTATTTTAACTTGATCGGTGGTTTGTGTGCATTAAAATTAATTAGTAAAGTGTTTTTAAAACTTTAGAAAGAGTATCATAAATAATTGAAGTTGCAGACTATGTTTTAAAATATATCTCAATTGTGTAGATTTAGAACATGCATTATCAGTAGTATTTTATTTACTGAAATTTCGTGAAGACATTTAACATAATATTTTCGAAATAAAAATATTGCCACTGCCCGGCCTGGGTTGTTCAGTGGTTGGGAATCCACTTATGAACCAGGAAGTCATGGTTCAATTTCTTGTCAGGGCACATGCCCAGGTTGCAAGTTAGATCCCTGGTGTGGGGCATGCAGAAAGTAGCAGATCTATGATTTTCTCTCATTGTTGATATTTCTATCTCTCTCCCTCTGCCTTCCTCTCTGATATCAACAAAAAATATATTTAAAAAATAAAAATATTGCCAGTTAGTTTTACAGTTTCAGCAAAATTTTAGTATAACATTTGATACAAAGTTATCCAGAAAAATTATTAATCAGATCACACTGGCAGCAATAAACCTACAAAGGCAGCACTGCTTTGAGGAGTTCAAATAGAGTATTAAGTGGAGCTCTGCAATATTATTTGCAATATTGAAGCAAAAATCAAACTAATTTTTTATACTTTTTGTGGTGGGGTACCGGCCTTGTCTTGGCACAAAATGAAATCCATTACTAGTTATGTTACATGGTGAAAAGTCACTGCATATAAATACATACACATACATATAACATGTGTATACATACACATATTTGATGTGAATTACATAAATATAAATATGTTTAGAAAAATGTCTGGCAAATACCACAAAATATTGATAGTTAATAATAAGTGATGGCACTTTTGAAAACTTTTTCACAGTTTCATATATTATTCTCAAGTGCCTAAATAATTCTATATTACTTTAATAATCACTTTGATATTAGATTTTAAAGTGAGTTTAAATACAAGGTAATCCCTCATATTCATTATTAAAATATAGAAATGGATGACTTTTGGTCAACTTGACTATGTGAATATTTAAGAATGCAGATGAAATAGTCACTAGTTCATTCATAATACTTATTTATTAGTAACATATAAGACACATATTATCTATCCTATCTAATAATAGAGAAACATGGTAATTAGCCATACCTCCACTACCCTTCCCATTGGCTAATCAGCGGGATATGCAAATTAACTGCCAACCAAGATGGCGGCCGACAGCAAGACAGCTTGAAGGGAACAGGAGACTTGCTTGCTTCAGTGACGGAGGACTCCAACGTTCCCCGCCTGCCGCTGCCGGCCTCTGAGCTTGCAGTTTGAAACATTGTTACAAATATAGAAGCTAA
>NW_005358567.1:1100841-1112657 GCF_000412655.1 Myotis brandtii | reverse complement strand
TGCACAGGCATGGAAACATGGAACAGACTGATGAATCTCAGAGGAAAGTGGGAAGAGGGGAGGGTGGGAAGAGATTAACTAAAGATCTTATATGCATACTAGAGGCCCGATGCATGGATCGTGCACCAGTGGGGTCCCTCAGCTTGGCCTGCGGGGATTGGACAGAAATCGGCCTGGTGCACAGATCCATGCACCAGTGGGGTCCCTTGGCCTGGCCTGCAGGGACCAGGCTGAAACTGGCAGTCCGACATCCTCCTAGAGGTCCCAGATTACAAGAGGGAGCAGGCCAGACTGAGGGACCCCACCAGTGCATGAATCCATGCACTGGTCCTCTAGTCTATATATAAAAGCCTAAGCGACCATCCGACAGTTCGACCATCTGACTGGTAGCTAGGACAGGCACTGACCACTAGGGAGCAGACACTCAATGCAGGAGCTGCTGAGCTGTGGTGACTTGGCAGCTGTCGTTCTCTGGTGATACACCGGAACCCGAGAGCAGGAAGCCCGATTCTGGATTCTGAGGTGTGTCACCCCAGGACTGCCCTCTCACAATCCGGGACCCCTTGGGGGATGTCAGAGAGCCGGTTTCGGCCCGATCCCCACAGACAAGGCCGAGGAACCCCACTGGTGCATGAATCTGCACCTGACCTCTATATAATATAATTTGGAATGTGTTTCTATTGTTTCGGATCAGGAACAATTGTTTTAACTTCTTTTTTTTTTTTTTAAAACCCGAGAGCAGGAAGCCCGATTCTGGATTCTGAGGTGTGTCACCCCAGGACTGCCCTCTCACAATCCGGGACCCCTTGGGGGATGTCAGAGAGCCGGTTTCGGCCCGATCCCCACAGACAAGGCCGAGGAACCCCACTGGTGCATGAATCTGCACCTGGCCTCTATATAATATAATTTGGAATGTGTTTCTATTGTTTCGGATCAGGGAACAATTGTTTTAACTTCTTAATGTAAATCCTGAACATCAGTGTCTTCATCTACACTAGAGCCACTTGCTAACTTCACTATCACTGTTGTTCCAAGTGTATTTCATTTCATAATATTCCTTTTTTTGAGCTGCAGCTCTTCTAAAATTGTATGATGTTGCTACTGATAATGTGTGTCCAAGTATACAAATTCTCATTAGCAGGATATTCTGACATTTCCCTGAAATTGTATATTTGTGGTCAGCACAATGTAAGCCCTTATTGTATTTCTTTCTAAAGCTAGTAAAAAAGATATAATTAAATTGATATCTCATATGGAAGTCATGACCCCAAGAATTGTTACTGAGTATAAAAGAAGCTTTGAATGAGTCATCTTCATGTGTGTGGGTATGTGTGTGTATACTGTAATATTGTGATTGCCAATTAGTTTTACACTTTGATTTATAATAAGAAATATATATTTGGTCTTTGTCCTTTCCAGGTTTCTGGCATAGATATCCTAAAACCCTTGAAATTTCTTAGGTGGTGAAAGAGATCAATCAGTCTTTTGTTATGTTAATGAGGTGACATTTGGATCTCACCTAAGGGTGGGGTTGGTTGCCTGGAGACTGACTTTAAGATTGGAAGGTTGAGGCTGAAAATTCCAACTTGCAGGCAGGGAGAGGGACTGGAGGTTGACTTAACAGCCAATGGCAAATGATTTCATCATCTTTCCTATGAAATGAAGCTACATAAAAACCAAGGATGGGGTTCAGTGGTGAACACCTGGCTATTGAAAGAGAATAGCAGGCCTGGAGAAGTCATGGAAGCTCGCTCCTTTTCCCCATACCTTGTCCTGGGCATCTCTTCCACCTGGCTGTTCTTGAATTACATCTTTTTATAATACACCAGTAATCCAGCAAGTAAAATGTTTCTTTGAGTTCTGTAAGCTATTCTAGCAAATTAATCAAATCCAAAGTGGGGGGCATAGCTATGATTTATATAGCTAGTCAATCAGAAGTGCAAGTGGTGTTAAAGTCCATGGAGGGGGTCACTAGAACCTCAGATCTACAGGTGTGGTAGGTCAGAAGCACAGGTAATAATCTGGGCTTGTGACTGGCATCTGAACTTGGATGGGACCAGGGGAGGGAAGCTTTGTAGGACTGAACTCAACCTGTGAAACGGATGTTGTCTCCTAGTAGATAGGGTCACAATCAAATAAACTTGTAGGACACCCAGCTGGTGTTCCAGAATTGATTGGTGTTTTGTGGGAAGACCCCTACCTCCCACCCCCAACACACAAAATTCATTAGATACATAGATACATATATTTGTACATATATATATGTATGAATTGTTTAGATGAATGGCATGATAATTAGTATATTTTCTGGCAAATTTTCTCTCCAAATGATATTTTATTGTGTAACAAAGTAATTAAGAGAGAAAAAAAACTGTTCTAAAATTGTGCATTAATTAGTATGATACCAGATTTATAACATTAACATTGTAGTCATTCTTTATACTTTCATTTTAAAACAGCCTTATGATTTTAATTTTTGTATCTTTGTAAAAGGAGACAGCTTCATTAAATAAGAGTTTATGTTTTAAATTTTATACTTGTAGAGTATATAAAACTTGATTTTAAAAATAAAGTTATAGGGAGCTTAAAATTCTTGGAGGATCACTGAAATTTGTGATATGATTATTTTCTCACAGAAAAAAAGATTAATTAAGGCTGAATTTAATTACAATGTTAATTTACTGTGTTGCAAGAAATTTCAAGATATTTAGAATCTTTAAAAATGCATAGCTATTTAATAAGCTAATAAAATTATATTTGAGCCTCCTAATCACTAATGCTCAAACAATAAATGTGATTTTTCAAAGAAAAATGTTAAAATTATTATTTAAAAAAAGGAAAGAACTCTGCTAGAATGTCTACAATATAAGAATGACTCACTTATATTTTAAGGGCACTTTTAAATAAAAGAAGACTCTTTGTCTACTATTTTGGAATAGAACAATGAAAATGTTATTTTTAATCTGTAAAGCACATATGTTGTATTGCTTCAGATTATTCACGTTTGCTATTGAGGACAAAGAAAGCAGATGGGTCTGATGAAACTCATGAGATGTGTTAGAATCGATAAGTAGTTGTTGAGTAGTGCACACGTTTGAAAGGAATGAAAGGCCAAAATGTATTTGAAACACCAGAGACACTTAATATACATGAGAATCCAAACATAAGGGACACTAAATGTTCATCAGGCATTAAATATATATGCAGCCTCTAAGGCAATGAATAATTATGATACACTACATATACATGAGGCATGTGAGCCACATAATAATCAGGAGGCCTAATTAAGCTCAGTGACCTTCTTCCTGGTGCCAAGTGTCCTCTCCCAGAGCACGTAAAACCTAGAGCTGCTCAGCCATGAGGGAGGACAGCTGTGGCCAGATGCTCACCTTGCAACTATCAGATAGAACATGTGTGTATCATTGGTCCCAAGCCTCCTCTACACAATGAGGAAGGACATGTAAAGAGTGTACATCCAGAGAGACCAAGATGGCGGCATAGGTAAACACCGGAGACTGCTGCCGCAAACAACCACTTCAAAAATACAACTAAAAGACAGAACGTACATCACCCAGAACCACAGGAAAGCTGGCTGAGAGCGCGGTTGTCGTTTTCGGTCAGGGGGGAGTCTCAGACTCTGAGCTCCAGATACGGGCGAATCGCTGGGGACTCGGACCCAAACGGGAGAAGCGGGAGTGTCTGGCATCAGTTGGAAGGCAGCTTTCCCTCCGAGGTTTGCAGCGGTTCCTGGGGTTCTGAGAAGCAGAGCCTCTGGGAACGGGACTGAGAGGGGCCATAACCGCTCCCTCCGCCCGCCCTGTTGAGCCCGCCCCGCCCAAGCCCTGCGCAGAGCCATTTGCCGGATCGCCTCAGGCAAAGGCTAGATTAGCACCTCCCCAGAGGACAGAAGTTTTCCGCGGCAGACACAGCTGATTCACACAGCCAGTCGGCCTGGTGGTCAAATCCCTCTAGTATTAACTACAACAATCAAGGCTCAACTAGAACAAGACTGCGCACAAAGACCACTAGGGGGTGCACCAAGAAAGCATAAAAAATGCGGAGACAAAAAAACATGACAGAAATGGAGGATATAGAGCTAAAAATCGCAATTTTGAGGGCTTGCAAAAATGTGCTAGAAGCTGTCAATAAACTTGAGGAGAGAGTCACGAAAACTAATGAGACCCTCGATGCTATGATAAAGAACCAACTAGAAATTAAGCATACACGGACTGAAATAAAGAATATTATACAGACACCCAATAGCAGACCAGAGGAGCGCAAGAATCAAGTCAAAGATTTGAAATGCGAAGAAGCAAAAAACACCCAACCGGAAAAGCAAAATGAAAAAAGAATCCGAAAATACGAAGATAGTGTAAGGAGCCTCTGGGACAGCTTCAAGCGTACCAACATCAGAATAATAGGGGTGCCAGAAGATGAGAGACAGCAAGATATTGAAAACCTATTTGAAGAAATAATGGCAGAAAACTTCCCCCACCTGGTGAAAGAAATGGACTTACAGGTCCAAGAAGCGCAGAGAACCCCAAACAAAAGGAATCCAAAGAGGACCACACCAAGACACATCATAATTAAAATGCCAAGAGCAAAAGACAAAGAGAGAATCTTAAAAGCAGCAAGAGAAAGAGACTCAATTACCTACAAGGGAATACCCATACGACTGTCAGCTGATTTCTCAACAGAAACTTTGCAGGCCAGAAGGGAATGGCAAGAAATATTCAAAGTGCTGAATACCAAGAACCTACAACCAAGATTACTTTATCCAGCAAAGCTATCATTCAGAATTGAAGGTCAGATAAAGAGCTTCACAGATAAGGAAAAGCTAAAGGAGTTCATCACCACTAAACCAGTATTATATGAAATGCTGAAAGGTATCCTTTAAGAGGAGGAAGAAGAAAAAGGTAAAGATACAAATTGTGAACAACAAACATGCATCTATCAACAAGTGAATCTAAGAATCAAGTGAATAAATAATCTGATTTACAGAATGAACTGGTGATTATAATGAATCAGGGACATAGAAAGGGAATGGACTGACTATTCTTGGGGGGGAAAGGGGAATGGGAGATGCGGGAAGAGACTGGACAAAAATCGTGCACCTATGGATGAGGACAGTGGGTGGGGAGTGAGGGCGGAGGGTGGGGCGGGAACTGGGAGGAGGGGAGTTATGGGGGGGGAAAAAAGAGGAACAAATGTAACCTGAACAATAAAGATTTAATTAAAAAAAAAAAGAGTGTACATCCAGGATATGTGTGATTCTTCTGCTCTGCTTAAACTGTATCCTATCTGTGCTAAGTTAGGTCATCTTTTTTTTTTTATTTTTTTTTTGTGTGTGTGTGGGGGGATTTTTGAAGTGTGCATTTAAAATGGATTTTTAGGATATATTTTTATTGATTTCAGAGAGGAAGGAAGAGAGAGAGATAGGAACATCAATGATGACAGAGAATCATTGACTGGCTGCCTCCTTCACATCCTCTACTGGAGATGGAGCCTGCAACCTGGGCATGGAGCTCTGACCTGGAATTGAACTGTGACCTTCTGGTTCATAGGTCAATACTCAACCACTGAGCCACACCAGGCAGGCTCAAATGGATGTAATAAACCATACAATGCAAGCCTTTCAATTCAGTCTATTGAAAGTTTCTGTCAGGCCTTGGCCAGTTTGACTCAGTGGATAGAGTGTCAGTCTGGGGACCAAGGGTCCGGGATTCAATTCCAGTCAAGGGCATATACCTTGGTCGGGGCTCCTGCAGGAAGAAACCAGTCCATGTGTTTCTCTCACATCAATGTTTCCCTCTGTATTTCCCTCCCTCTTCCACTTTCCCTAAAAATCAATGGAAAAATATCCTTGGGTGAGGATTAACAAACAAACAAACAAACAAAAAAAGTTTCTGTAGGGTATCTCTAGGATAACTTGCCAGATAGTATATTGGATACTACCGGTAATTGCCTTCATGACAAAATTAATCCGTGTTTCAGCTCAGGATTTACTATACAAAGAAAAAAAAATTATCAGAGATGGCATTTCACTGCAATGTTTCTTTATACTTATTAATGAAAGGGAAGTTCTGCAATATATATTTTTTTCCATTGAAATGTAAGTGTTAATGTGGGTGAGTATCTGAACGTGAGGCCTAAATAGAAATAAGATTCTTAGGTAATTACCTTATAAAGATGTCCATTCAAATGTAACTTACTCCAAAAGACAATTGGACGTTTGATATGGGACCTTGACTGAGAGAGATTGAGATGGATCCTAAAACTTGAGGCAACAAAACCTCTCATCTTTGAAGGGTCTGTCAGTAGGATTTAAATTTACAATTAGAGAACTCTCCTTTGACTTTTATCAGGGATTTCTGAGAAGACTAATTGAGATCCCCTTGGGGAAATTTTATTCAATGAGTGTCTCCCCCTCAGGGACATCAATGCATCAAAGGCATTGCAATTTGCACTCTGATTGGATTGAACTAGAGCCTCTGTTGTCTGTAAACTGAGGTGGTGAACTTGGAATCTTAACCTTTCAGGCAATGCAGGAATGTAAAATTCTAGTTCTAGTTCTAATAAAAATGTAAATAGACTTACCATGTTCACCTATGCTGACCTGACAACATGTCTGTATGTGAGATTAAAAAACACACATTTATAGATTGATGTTTTCCTATAGACTTTTCTATAGATTCCAATGCATTTCCTGAAAGTTTTAAGAAAAACCTCACAAACTTCTGTTACCAGAAGTTATATATCTGTAGATTTCCAAATCTAGATTCTCTTGTAAGTTCACAAAACATTTTTATAATAATCTCTCCCACCCACACCTTTATTTCCATTCCAACTGATATTTAATAAATCTTATATGAATAAAATTCTTATTTGGAAAGTGAACATAAAATGAAAAGAGATCTACCATCCAAATATATTTGTTTTATTTTTTAAAATATGCTTTTATTGATTTTTTTTTTCTTTTAGAGAGAGAGGAAGGGAGAGGGACAGAGAGACAGAAACATCAATGATGAGCGAGCATCATTAATCGGCTGCCTCCTGCACGCCCCCTACTGGGGATCCAGCCTGCAACCTTGGCATGTGCCCTGTTCAAGAATCAAAGTAAACTCTTGCACTCTGATTGGATTGAACTAGAGCCTCTGTTGTCTGTAAACTGAGGTGGTGAACTTGGAATCTTAACCTTTCAGGCAATGCAGGAATGTAAAATTCTAGTTCTAGTTCTAATAAAAATGTAAATAGACTTACCATGTTCACCTATGCTGACCTGACAACATGTCTGTATGTGAGATTAAAAAACACACATTTATAGATTGATGTTTTCCTATAGACTTTCCTATAGATTCCAATGCATTTCCTGAAAGTTTTAAGAAAAACCTCACAAACTTCTGTTACCAGAAGTTATATATCTGTAGATTTCCAAATCTAGATTCTCTTGTAAGTTCACAAAACATTTTTATAATAATCTCTCCCACCCACACCTTTATTTCCATTCCAACTGATATTTAATAAATCTTATATGAATAAAATTCTTATTTGGAAAGTGAACATAAAATGAAAAGAGATCTACCATCCAAATATATTTGTTTTATTTTTTAAAATATGCTTTTATTGATTTTTTTTTCTTTTAGAGAGAGAGGAAGGGCGAGGGACAGAGAGACAGAAACATCAATGATGAGCGAGAATCATTAATCGGCTGCCTCCTGCACGCCCCCTACTGGGGATCCAGCCTGCAACCTTGGCATGTGCCCTGTTCAAGAATCAAACTGGTAAACTCTTGGTTCCTACCATCCAAATATTTTTAAAAGAGTTATTTGTATCTATTTAATTACTCTTATACTGAAAATGTTTGTATGTTTTTATGTGTATTTTTCTTTATTTTTAAAATTTGTTTAAATTTTAAAAAATTTAAACATGCCCCTTACCAGGAATCAAACTCACAACCCAGGCATGAGCTGACTAGAATCAAACCAGCAAGCTTAGGTGCCTGGGATGATGCCCAACCAACTGAGTCAACCCAGTCCGGGCGCTTTATTTTCTTTTTGGGTAATGTGTACATTGTCTTGTAAGCTGCTTTTTAAATTTAATGTATTATTAATATGCTTTCATATTAAGAACATTTTCATCAACATCAATTTTAGTGTATAAATGTAATTCAATGTTTTGTGTAAATAGATTATTTCAATCATTTATATAAATAGAATTTGAATTAAAACCACCACTTTTCAAAATTCTAGGGTTATCTATTTGTATCATAGCTTACATGAATCTCTGTTCGGTTATACTTGATGACCCTGTGCTGTCTCTAATAAATTTTGAATTGTTCCAAATTTTCATATTAAGTGAGAAATATAATGAACATCTTTAAGGATAATATCATTGCACATAATCATAATAATTTGTTTAGAATGAATTTCTACATTTAGCATTGCTTGAACTAGGATGACACATTGAGCCATTTGATATATATTATTCAATTTTTCATAAAGGACACATTTACCTCACTTTCCCAAAGTGTGTGACCTGGTCCTTTCCTTGAACCTTCATTGGTATATCATATTGTCACTAAAATAATACTTTATCAGGCCCAACCAGTATGGCTCAGTAGTTGAGAGTTGATTCATGAACCAAGATTCACTGGTTCAATTCCCAGTAGGAGCACATGCCCAGGTTGTGGGCTCGATCTCCCATAGGGGGTGTGCAAGAGGCAGCAGGTTCAATTTTCTCTCTCTCTCTCTCTCTCTCTCTCTCTCTCTCTCTCTTCCTCACTCTCAAAATCAATAAAAACATATTTAAAAGTGACACTTCATCAGCTTAAAATGTTAAAAGTTATACTGTTTCAATTGACAGTATTTATTCTTTTGTTTGGACTTTTCATGTGTTTATTAGTAATTTTTATGTCTTACTCAATGAATCTTTCATTTATAAACTTTGGCCATTTTGCCTTTTAGAGCATTAAAAAAATTCTTATCCTTTTTTGACTCTTAAAATCTCTTTAGTCTGAAATATGTCTACTATGTATGCTAAAATACATTCTTCAAATTTCTAATTTGCCTTTATTTTTTGTATTTTTGTACAGTTCAATTGACACACCCTTTAATCTGTGTATCTCTCCATTTCTGCACATCCATGTACACACGTATTGTCATTTTTTTAAAAAAAAATCTATGTGCACCTTAAACTACTGTTTATGAATTTCTATTAATGTTCGATTGGACTCCTATGATCTAGCTAGCCTGAATCTACCTACTAGTGTTATAGGCACTTCTCACGGACACCAGAAAGGAGTTACCACAGGACAGCTCTGGGAGCACAACCTCGATCAGTTAGTATATGAGAGACCTTGATTGCGTTGTGAAAAGCCAATTTATTAAAGCAATTAAAGCATGCATCTTACAGAAAAAGCAAAGCAAGCAAACCTATACACCTGGCTCATGAAGCGCAGACGTGCTCTCAGCTAATCTGAAGAGCAACTTGGGTGTGGGTCCAAGGCGTTATATACCCTCCTGTCTATAGCCTTCAAAATTCCTCCGCTGACTATTTTGGTACAGGTTAATTCTCAAGGTCCCTTTTTTTATCTTGTTGTGGCCTTCCCAGAATTCATGAAAAGCACCTGACAACTTTATCTTGCTAAGTCTTGAGACTCCTGTCTTCTCTGCTTAGGAAGTAAAAGGGCCCTTTTTTCCTTTCCTCCTTCCCTCTCCCTTTTTGCATTCCCTCCTTAGGGAGGTTTTTTAACCATTTGCTCTGGTGTCCTAGGCTGGGAAGATAATGGTTTGTTAGTTACAAGTTGGCTGTAAATTGCCCACACTGTTTGGCCTTGTTTTAACTTTCCTGTCTCAGTTAACCTATTCCCCCTGCCCTGAAATCTCGCAACAGGTTTAGCTGGCTCCAATGGTCACATCCATATTTCCTCCTTCCTTTCACACCTTGCACTGTCTGCCTAATCCTGTTTCCAACTCCTCTCAGTAGTCTTGTTCTTGCCTATTGTATTTGGTTTCAATGAACATGTTAAGAAATTTTGTTACTCCAGGATTTATTTCTTTTCTCACTTGTCTCTCTGCTTAAAATATAATCATACCTCAAATATTTCTGTATAAATGTTACTCTCTCTTCAAATTCTTTAATAATATCCTTTAAGTGATTATCTGTTGCTAAGACTCAAATTATAATTAATTGATCATTTAACATTTTCTTTTGTTTTGTGACTCTCTCAATTACAGGACATATTGCCTTCAGTCTTTCATCATGTTTAATTGCATCTAACTTTATTTCCTCTATTATTTTTTATTTATTTACTATTTATACAAAATTATTATTTAGTTTTTTTCTTGCCATTTTATAAGCTGTGATATCAGAAGCTTTATCTTCATATATTTCTATGCCCCATCATTCAAAAAAGAATACACTTTGCTAAATGCACTCAAGAATTTTTTAAAAATAGAAAAATAAGTTCAATAATTATATTTAACCTCAAAAATTATGGCCAGGGGATTTAAATAATGAATAGCCTTACTGAATAATAGGTGAGCTTTTGATGAATTCTTTATGAACAGCTAAAATTATCTAGTTCATATGTTATTCTTTTGTTTTTTTATCCTATGCTGATTTTTGCCACTTATGATTTACATTTCTACATTAATTTATTCAAACAACATACAATAATATAGTTACATATTCTCTCGGAACTTCCATGAATAATTTAAAAACACAGTGATTATTAATAATGATAATGAAATAGATATTTCTTATGGTGTGCTTACCTCACACCAAATACTTTTTTATAACTATTTACTCTTTGTCATCAAGCTGATAATCTAAGAGAAATATTATTATCCCTGTTTTTCAGATTAGAAAATTGAAGATCACAAAAATGTAAATGGCTTGCTTTCCAGAGCCAGAAATCCAATTCTAATGACTGCATTTTTTAACTTGTACAGGGCCTCTGTTTTTGGTTTACCTTCATTTATGTTTCTCAGGAGATTTCATTTGGATAACATATTACAATGAAAACTTTCCATTAATTTGAATATATTTAAAGGACTTTCACGGGGAGTCTTATTCTAGAAATGATCTCAACTAAAGTAAACTAGAGCTGTATATAATAACTTATGAATTCAGATCCATCCACAAAGACAATTTGGAAGCACCAGAGAAAACTATCATGATAATGAACTGTCCGGCTTGGCATGGCCCTTATTTCCTTTTCTGATGGCATCTGAGTTCACTTTGCCCTGAAAGATGCAGTCTTAGAGTCACTGAAAGTATAGCTGTCACTTTGGCTTTAAGTCACTCTCATTGATATTTCAGTGGTTAGAGGAGCATAAGTGAAGCCTTCCAAAAGCCATACCCCTGAAACGACCTGCTTCTGAAAGCTCTGAATATTGCATTTTCCCAATTGGAAATCCATTAAACTGAGACAGAGGTAAGTGCATGCTGAGTGAAAATGATATAAAAGCTTAATAAGATAATAAAATAAATCAGAAGGATCCTGAGGCCTGTTGGAATGCCATTTGAAGCTGCGGAATTTGTTGTTGTTTGTATTAGAATTCATCTGGTACACTGGAAAGAATGGCATTTATTACTGAGCATTCTTTTATTTTTCAATTAATTTATTAGTGGCATCACTTTAGAGTTTCTGGATGCAAATTGTCACTTCTTCTCTTATTTCCTATTATTAATTCAAGGAGTTCTCAAAACTGACTGGTTATCAGAGATATCTGTAATGGTTCATCAAAAGAATGCAGATATCCTAACCCTGTTCACTAAGTCCTGGGAACAAGAGAGGCAGGACTTCAGCATCA
>NW_005358567.1:1091332-1100751 GCF_000412655.1 Myotis brandtii | reverse complement strand
ATATAAATGTATGTATTATATAAAATGTATATATAGGTATAATATTCTGCCCCTTATAAGTAATTAAAACACACACACACACACACACACACACACACACACAACAGTACCTGACATAAAGTACAATGGTTTGTTGGACTTAGCATTTTTTCAATTTTACAAAGGTGTAAAAGCTATGCACATTCGGTAGATATTTTAATTTTGACCTTTTCCCTGTCCAATGATACATAATATGATATTCTCTCATGATGCTCAGCAGAGTCAGCCAGCCAAGGCCCCTAGCCAGCCATGCCATCACTAAGGTAAACCGCTGATCCTCTATAGTGGACTGTGTTGCCAGCTTATTTTGGACATTGTGTTTTGTGTTTTGACATTCCATCATGTCTACAAAATGCCCATCTGTTTTTCCTGATTCTGGTGAGAAAAAGAAAGAGCCAGACAATTACTCTTTAGATGAATTCAAGATAATTGTCCAAATATAAGCTAATGTAAGTATTCTGAGCACCCTAAAAGTTATTCTCGGCTAAGCTATGATGTTCAGTAGGCTAGGTGTAGTAAATGCATTTCTGACTTCTGATATTTTCAATTGTAACTTGTGGATCATCTGCCTATAGCTTTTCAGCTTTCTTCAATGATGTCTAACTATGTACTAAATGAAATCTACTTCAGGTATAAAAATATCAACTGACTTACAGACTAAGGAGAAAGACAAACAGATGTTGCTTTTTACCAATAAACAAACAAACAAATAAATAATAAATAAACATGAATTCTATAACCAAGGCATGGCTCAAATGGTGAAGAGTCACAAAGGAGGAAAGTGTTTCTGTATTCTAGACCACTGTACTAATAGCTTGACTAGTTCCCCTCTATCAAAGATCTCTAGGAGAACAACCTCTACATGCCATAGAGACGTTAATTTCTCAGCACTCTACTTCCCCTACATATGCAGCATAAACATTTAAATGTTTCCCACAGAGGACTTTCTGCACAGACATTGAATATCTCAACTTTTGATTGATTTCTATAGATTATGCCTTTTTGCCAACAATAAGAGCTTTTGCTTCAATAAAAAAAGAAAACAAAAGCTATATGGCAAGATGTGCAAAAGTAGAAGCTTTCTTGGACTGGCTAACTCACCAAGGCCAATTTCCCCCCATTTTCATGGCTTCTATTCATGGTTGGCAGGAAGGTAACTACAGATGCTTTGAAGCTTCCAGCACAATAACCTACGAAGGAAATAGTAAGAGAAAGAAGGAAGATGAAGGCAAAGCCAATTATTAACATTTCTAATCCATGCAGCTCTAAAGTGATCAACCATTTTCTTTATAATATGAAGTTTATAGATATAACAATACTTTAAAAAAATGTATGTCCTGCTTGCCAATGATACAGAATTTTTGGACTGGAACCTGGATTCTTTGTCTGCTGGAGTCGAAGAAAGAAACCACAGACAGAGGTGGTATAGCAAAGGTGGAGATTTATTGAAGAACAAGTACGGACTCTCAAATGGGGAGGAAAAAGGGTCCCACAGACTTCCTGTTTCCATGATTTATAAAGGCTGCAATTCCTGTGTCCTGATATCTCCTCTGATTGGTCAATATTCCCTTTCAAATTGGTTACTATAGTAACTCCTGAAGCCCCCCTCCCTCATTGTCCTCCCATTCCTTCTGGGCTTTCTTCCTTCTTCTTTATTTTGTAAATATAGACCTTTTTTGGCTACACCCAGTTCCCTTGTCTTATGGAAATATAACTGTTGCTGCTTCCTTGTCTTATGTAAATGCAACTGCACCTGGCTTCCTTGGGTTCTGGAGATGTATCTGTTGCTGCTCCCTTGTCTTATGGAAATGTACTTTCTCCTAGTCTGTAGCCCTGTTTTTTCCATGGACCCCTTAATTTCTAAAATTTCCTAAAACCTGTCTTTTTCAAAAATTCCTGTTTAACCAACATTAGTATAAACTAGAAATGTTAATGAGAGGAACTTCAAAAGGAAATAATCCTGCTTTAAAATTTGCAGATATGTGAAGAAGGTAACCCAAGGAAATCAATTATTTTTTTTCTTAATATGCTTATTATTTAATTCCCTTCATGTAAAGTCTGCTCAAGTTCTATTAAGTTGACAGCCTAGCCTAATGCTTCAGAATCTTTTGGCTAATTCTATATAAGCATAAACCTGTACATTAAAATTAATGGGAGTTCTTAGAGTGGATCAGACAGGAGGAGCAAGACCTATTAAATCCTGAGCATCGTGACAGTGAGGGTTAAAGAAGATTGCTAAAGACTATTGAAAAAGAGAAGAGATGGGGAGTGGGTGGCCCAACTGTGATTTATTATTAGTAATAAACTTGGCCAAGAGGCCAGCAGGCCCAAGAATTAATCTCACCCAAGAGATCACAGTGACAGTTTCTCAGAGCTGGTTTTAAGCAAGCCAAATACTTCCTGAAGAGTCAAGGAGAGGTAAGTTCTGTACAAAACATGACCACAGAAAAGTAGGTCAGTGGATCAAATGTTGAATTTTGAGGAGTGAGACAATGCTGAGGAAGATGTGGGGTTTGGAATGAAGAACTATTTCTATGCATTGAGATTAATTAGCATTGATAATACTGGTATGAGAATGTCTTATCAATGGCATATCATCAAATGCACAGACAGCATGTGTGTTTGACGAGAGCTCACTCTGCACCCACCCCTGTTGGAGGTGGAAGCGTTCTTTTTGTCACACTTCCCAGTGTCTTTGTTCCTGATCAGCCTCAGGTTTAAAACCAACGTGAAAAAAGAAGGAGAAGCTGGGTTCATGTAAACAAACACTGATACATGTTGGTACTTAGGATGACAATTTGTTCCCTGTCAGCACTTCACTGGCAACTTAAAGTTTCTTTTATGTTGGTCTTGGCAAGGAGTGAGCCAACA
This sequence comes from Myotis brandtii, assembly GCF_000412655.1. NCBI lineage: Eukaryota > Metazoa > Chordata > Mammalia > Chiroptera > Vespertilionidae > Myotis > Myotis brandtii. The sequence goes on along the minus strand of NW_005358567.1, from coordinate 1,097,841 downwards.
AAAGCTAAAACAATAGACTAAAAGGGGTAATGCATTATCCTTCATTGTGTAGCTGTATTTGTTTTTCCCTTGAGGTAGCCAAAGCTGCTGCAAAGGCAGGGATTGCTGAGCACTTGGTAAGCTGTCTACACAATGCCCAAACAGTTGTTGAAAAGCTAAACAAAATGATGTATTCAACTAGTTTCTGCCTAAGGACAAACTAATGTTTAGCTGATCTTTACTATCAGATTACTCCCAGAGTAGAATCAAATCAATTAAAAAAAAACACACACACAAAAACTATGAGTGCAATATATGCGTATTCCCCAAGCTTATTTAAAACAAGGGTTATAACTGATTTGGAATTGTGTAGACATTAGTTTAACTCTACATATTGAGCAAAGCTTCCCTGGAGAGTAAAAGAAACAATTTATAAATAAATCAAGTTTTTACTAAGTGGAAAATCCTCTCAATTCAATCATTTTTATTTTGAAAATTATTAATCAGATGCATGCTTATTATATAAGGTTATTTCATGAACATAATTAAATACCTTAATTTCTTTATAAGGCTAATTATTGAGTAAAATGAATAGCACATTCAATATTTTAAATGAAAGTATAGTTGAGCATGTGTTGTTCTATTTTTGAAAATTGTTGTTTGCTTATATTTCCTTTGGCATACAATTTATAAAAATTAAATTGATGCACGAGGTTCTTTATATTGTGTATGGATTTTAAAATAAAAAGAGAGTATATAAAAATAGAAGTTCTTTATATTCCTTTTAATTTATTTGAAAAAATATTTTTATTTAATTACAAATTGAGTCCTTAGGTACTTTATTAAAAGTCCCCATTGACTTCTATGAAGCCTGAACTTACCCAGACTGTCAGCATAAAATGCTAAAAAGTACAATGAATCAAAGTTATGAATTAATAGGTATGTAAATCATGAAAATGCAAATCAATAAGAGCACGATTTCCTTGCACAGGGTTACTTATGAAAGGCCCTAAGTTCAAAGTTACCCTTTTTTCTTTTCTGAAAGTTATCATAATTAACTAAAAAGTCACAAGAACCACTTTTGGCAGTGGTTTGAGCCTATTATTCAGATATTCATCACACATAATGAATGAGCTGAGGGATTTTTCTCAAATGTTACAATTAATATTCACCTTTGCATGAACCTTATGCTTAGATAAATATCAAAAAAGAAAAATTTCAGGAAATGACAAAAAGAAAAAAAAGCCCAACATGTTTTTTTTTTAAGTCCCTGGTTGTGGGGATATTAACTACATCAACAATGTGATCATCAGTGACATTATTCCTCGAGGGACACTCATGCTGTCTAACTGACTATGAGAAGGCTTTCAAAGAGCCAAACCTACTTAGCGCAGAGAAAGCCTTGCTGGGAATTCTTGCTTAATAGACATATCTTCTCCTTTACCAGGAACTTGACTTTTCAGCACATCTTTCTAACAGATAGAGCCTTCAAAAACATCTAGGTGGGTCCGCTTGTGGAGGGTCAAGAAGAATGAGTGCAAAATGGCATTCTGAAGTGCCATGCTGAAATTTACCTTTTCATAAACATTATTTACTTCAGGCTAAGCCGTATCCTTTCTAAGCCTGCAGGTAAATCCATTCAGAACATTTTCCTTCACTTAACTAAAGGGCCTGGGAAGAGCAGGGTTTGGGGGAAAGTGGGTTAAAATGCACTGAAAATAGAGAGGAATGGCTTTGTAGGCACACTTTCTATATTGCATAGTTTTGCTAATTCATAATCCTATATAATAAAAGGGTAATATGCAAATTGACCCTAATGGCAGAACGACCAGAAGAAGTGCTGGACCAGTCATTATGAGGTGCACTGACCATCTCTTGGTCCCTTTCCCCTGGCCGGCAGGCTCCGATCACCCGAGTGCGAATGGGGAACCAGGGGTGGGTGGCAGTGGGGGGTGGGGCTGACTGCGGGCAGCTGGGAAAGATGGCCCTGATCACAGGCCAGGCCTAGGGACCATACTAGTGCATGAATTTCATGTGCCAGGCCTCTAGAGGAAAGATAAAATATCGCACACCTGAATTATAACCCCATAGGAGGCAATGTGCAGTTGTCACCAAGGTGACATGGTAAAAATGATGGGGAAAATAAGACATTTTGGGGGAGAGGGGGTGCTAGCAGCCTGACTCTGTATCCCTAATGCACATTACTGTTAGCCTATAGTCCAGTCACTGCCCTTTCCTTAATTATCTGGTCTTGCAAGACCTGTTTACCTAAATACCCCCATTTTACAGAGGCCATAAACCATGAACAATACACAACCCCCTGAGTGGGTTATCATCGCTGGCGCCAGGCCAGGCCTTTAGGCGTGGTCTCACGGCCCCTATCCCAACACACGGAGCTTTTTGCAAAGCCCGAGAAAGGTCTGGAAGTCCCATCCATATTTGGGGGACAAAGAAACCAAAAGATATAAAGGGAGAGCTTCCTCCATATTGCCTCAGTCAGGATTTGGAGAGGAACAGTCTCCCCTGAGTCACTGTACTAGTACATTTGAAACATCTGAAAATAAATGAGTTTTCCCTGTATCTCTGATACTCCTGCATATTTTTCGGTTGCCAGGTAAATTCTGCAACAAAAACAAGGTGAGATCATCGTGAGGTGGCATAATAAAATAGCTAATGGTTGACTAGCATTAGTTCTATTTTGTAATATGATCTGATTATATTTATACGAATTAAAAATACATGTCACCAGATGACTTGTAGTAAAATTCATAATGGTACTATATTTTCTCATTTAGTTCTTTCTGAATTTTCACCCTTGCTCTGATCCTATTTAAACAGATAATTGACTTTTCTTTCTTGTCTTAAAGAGAAGTGTGTGGTTAAGTGAAAAGTACAAGTTTGCTAAAACAGTCTCACCTTTGTAAATTGTGTGATATTTAATGCTTCAGCCCATTGACAAGATCATGTACAGTTTCTTAAAAGTAGAATAAAGAAATATAAGGGGAGCCCTAACCGGTTTGGCTCAGTGGATAGAGCATCAGCCTAAGGACTCAAGGGTCCCGGGTTTGATTCTGGTCAAGGGCATGTACCTTGGTTGCTGGCAGATACCCAGTAGGGAGTGTGCAGGAGCCAGCTGATTGAGGTTTCCCTCTCATCAATGTTTCTAACTCTCTATCCCTCTCCCTTCTTCTCTGTAAAAAAATCAAATATATTTAAAAAAAAAAAAAGAAAGAGAAAAAGGTGTGTAGTTGTAAATTATCTCTGAAAATAAAAAGCTGATATAAAATAAATACAAGGGGAGAATGAGGGACTAAAAGAGATTCAGCCAAGTTAAGGGAAGATAGCATTGAAAGACTCAGACATGGTGGACATCCATCTCCTATTCCCTGGTATTTCTTCAGGAAGTTCATAAGCCAGCCAGCAAGAATATTGTACAAGGAGGTAACATATACCCCCTGTGCTTCAACTGCTGCACCACTACTACTGCCTCCTGACACCCAGCTAAATCTACAATGGAGATCCTCTGACTTGGGAGTTGACTACAAAAAATAATAAATTGGGTCTGGTGGACAGACTGTATTGTGTGGTGTGCGGCCACTCAGCGCATGTGTCTGCTGAGGCAGCTCTTTTCAATGTTGTTCCAGAAAGACAATGAGGAGATAGATTCTTCCATTTGGTGACCATCAAGCAGAATGTTTCATTGTCCATTTGTTTTGTATGGAGATATAAGTGGAGGCTTGGATTTACATAAGCACATAAGCAAGCAGTAGCTGATTGTTTGGATGGATATTTTGGATAAGTAAGAAAATGTTAGAAGGCTCAAAGAAAATGGGCTCAGAATACAAGTTTTAAAATTGTTATATTTGAATGCTAAACACACACACACACACACACACACACATTGCAGACAGCAAACCTATTGACAAGATGAATTTCTATGAATTAAAATTATTAATTTGTTCTAGCAGCTCAACTCTTTGTTCAAAGTCTTTGTGAACAAAGTATCTCTTGTAGCAGTGATGGAATTTATTCATGGGCTCAAAAGCATGGATATCCCATTAATATTGTTGACTTGATAGTTCCCACTGCTTGGTGCAAAATGCCATCAGCAATTACAACCTAATAGAGGCCTGATGCACGTAATTCATGCATGAGTAGGCCTTCCTTCCCCTGGCTACCGGTCCCGGCTTCCCTCTGGCACCCGGGCTTTCCTCACAGCCCCAACTTCGTCCGGAAGGTCGTCCAGAAGGATGTCCAGTCTAATTAGCATATTATGCTTTTATTATTATAGATTCTGGGATCCTGATGTCATACAATGTCCTGGAATTGAAGAGACAGAGGGTAGCTAGGGACTGGGATGGGGGTTGAAGTGGTGTGGAGTGTGTGTGTGTGTGTGTGTAGGAGTTGGGGGATAAAACCTGGAACCCAACTAGGGGAAGTTACTAAGGTACCCCAGCTGGGCCGGGAAGGAAGAAGAGACAGAGGGTAGCTAGGGACTGGGATGGGGGTTGAGGGCGTGTGGAGTGTGTGTGTGTGTGTGTGTAGGAGTGGGGGGATAAAACCTGGAACCCAACTAGGCGAAGTTACTAAGGTACCCCAGCTGGGCCGGGAAGGGAGACATGAGCTTTAAAATGTCTGAATGTTGCTAAAATAGGCAGCTTGCAGATAACCAATCACAAGATAGTAAGGCCTATAAACCAATCCCAAGGATATTGCTAAGGCAGAATTCTTTGAAAAGGCCAATCAAGAGCTAGAAAGCCTGTTCCCAACCCTTAAATTAAAAGGTGTGTGCTTCCTCCTACCCTGGCTCTTCTCTCCTGCACGCAATAGGTTTCTGTGGACTTATGGCCATCTGGGCCTCCACACATGGACTAATAGACTTTAATTAGCTTGGATGTTGCCCTGACCGGTTTGGCTCAGTGGATAGAGTGTTGGCCTGGGGACTGAAGGGTCCCAGGTTCGATTCCGGTCAAGGGCATGTACCTTGATTGTGGGCACATCCCCAGTAGGGGGTGTGCAGGAGACAGCTGATCGATGTTTCTCTCTCATCGATATTCTAACTATCCCTCTCCCTTCCTCTCTGTAAAAAAATCAATAAAATATATTTAAAAAAAATAATTAGCTTGGATGTTAAATTACTCCTGACTATAACATGGAAAGGAAACTCTGGACACTGGCCTGCTCCTGGAACCCCAGCTGCACATTTTCCAGGACTGGCATCTCTCAATAAACTTGGGTTCCACTAACCAATTTTGTCCATGACTATTCTTTGATTTCACCAGACAATAAATTCAGACTAAAAACCCCCACATTTTGGTTTCAGAATGACCAACCAGCCTCTCGGTGGCAAATTGATTTCAGTGGGACACAGAAATGACGAGAAATTTTCCTTCTCAGGTTTTCTATCTCCTTTTCTGCCTTGCTTCTGCCATCACCATGGTTTTCCAAGTTATAAAATCTGCTAAGCCATGGCTAGGATATCACACACAATATTATTGTAGATCAAGGAACTCAGGTTAGCAAACTGTGTCAAAGGCCCAAGGCCCATGAGATTCACTAGTTTTATCATGTACCCATTTATCAGAAGCAGTTGAGCTTATAGAATGGAGCTGTTCTTTAGAAGTCTGAGTCACAATGTCAGCTCTAAGATCTGGGGTTGGGGTGCTTTACATCAGGAAGCACTACATCTATTTGAACTAACTCCCTTTGTGACCAGAATACCAGGTATATGAATCTAGGACCCATAGAGAAGACATGAGAATTGAGCTACACTGATACACCTAATGACCAACACGCAAAATATTTGGTACCTATCTCCACAATTATGGTCTTTAGTGTACTAGTATTCTAAGAAGGAATGCTTCCACTAAAATAAAACAGTGCCCCATTAGTTTGGAATGTTATATGGCCATTCTTTACACTGAATGCAGGGACAAACAAAAAGCTTACAATGTTAACTAAGGTGACTGATTCTAAATATTAGGGGAAAGTAATGATCAGCTGTGTTTTACAAGTATTCAATCCCATAAAATGCAAGATAATCATTTTGCTGATTTCACTTTTATTTTTACTCATGTTTTTGTATTTTATAATTTAAATTTTCAAATTTATTTTTTTTTGAGAAACAATTTTATATTAACTTGTGAGAGAAATTTTTCTTCTTTGGAGATTCTAATGGTGAGAGTAGGGTAAAAAAATGAATGAGAACTATAATAGGAGGATTACAATAAAATGCATTGTTTTGTATAATATATGAATTTAACATGATTTTTTTTAAAATTCAGGTTTATTGAGGTATGATTGACAAATAAAATTTATCTACACTAATAAAAGAGAAACATGCAAATTGGTGTCACTCCGCTACCCTTCCCATTGGCTAATCAGGGCGATATGCAAATTAACTGCCAGCCAAGATGGCGGCCGGCAGCCAGGCAGCTTGAAGCGAACATGAGGCTTGCTTGCTTCAGTGATGGAGGACCCCAACGTTCCCGCCTGCCGCTGCCAGCCTCTGAGCTTGCAGTTTGAAACAT
>NW_005358567.1:1076651-1091320 GCF_000412655.1 Myotis brandtii | reverse complement strand
TTTTTTTTAATTTTAAAAATCTTTTGTTCTGTGAAGGATATCAATGCCACATTAGCCATATATGTTGCAAATAGTTTCCAAGTTTATGTTTTACATGTGTTTCAGGAAGGCTTTTTTCTTGAATAAATCAAATCTATCAATTTTTTTCTTCATTTCGCCTTCTGACACTGAAGCTTGGATTATAAACCCTTTACCATGAAATTGTAGAAATGTTCATTTCTATTTTCTTCTAATACATTGCTAAACCATTGCATTTTAGATTTTTTAAAATCACCATATCATACGTATCATTCCACCACCGCTCACCACACTTCAGCTTCACTGAGTGAAATAAACCTGAGAAAAGTGAGAGGGTAAGAATGTGGGACCGTTTGGAATCAGGGTTGTAAAATCACAGCATAAATATACTAGTAAGTCACATCACAAAGGCCCTCCAGATAAAAAAGCTGGTTGTCCAGTTGTCTGCATCAAAATATATGATCTCCTCAATTTCTACTATAAAAAATATGAAGATCCACATTTTCTATCCTATGTGAGATAGAGAGTCCTTTGTACTTTGGTGAACTTGAATTGTAGCTGGAGAAGCACACCCACATGCAGCTACAGCTATGGATAGAGAAATGACTGGGAAGATGCAAGCACAAAAAATCGCTCTCAGGGTTTACATAGAACCGAGTGTGCATCTGCACGTGTATCTGTCTCGCTACCTGTCAGGTACGATTTATTCACATGACTCAGTTTGGATGTGAAAACCTCAGCCATACCATACCTGTTGTTGACCTTACAGGAACACCAAACCTCTGAACAAGAGATGGGACAACATTGTAAATATTTTGTGTTGTTTAGGTCTCTGACTTATTTTTTTTTTCTTTCCTCTTTTTATTTGCTTAGCATTTGAGAAACAGGAAAAAAAAATGAAGCTTTACTAAATGTCAGTCCTCAAAAAGGCTTTTTACCTTCAATTACTAGATATTTTTCTTCCACAGAGAAAGAAAAGTAAGTAGTTCTGCTCCTACCTATAACCTCCATCAATAAACACAGTAATACAAACTTCTTTACATCTTAATAATTGCCAGGCTAGATTAACAAGCTGCTAATGTTTTGATTTACAAATTGGAGTCCCATTTGGTGTGCCTGGCCTTCAAGAAGATTGAGCTGTCTCCTCTATTCGCTGAAAGTAAGTAAATGACTGTTTATTCATTCCCTTGATTAGAAGGCTGCCCATCGGGCCTCTAGTATATATATAAAAGCCTAAGCGACGTTACGACTGAACGACTGGTCGACCGCTCACTATGATGCACACTGACCACCAGGAGGCAGATGCTCAACACAGGAGCTGCTCCCTGGTGGTCAGTGCACTCCCACAGCCAATTTCCCATAGCTAGCCAACCTCCCTCAGTCCCTCCCCGCGGTCGGCAAATCTTCTGCAGCCCCTCCCCTCATCTGACAGGCCCTGTCCAGCAGCCAGTGGGCCCCAGTCGGCCCAGCCCCGATAGACCCTGATCTCTGGCCAGGCCTAGGGACCCCACCCATGCACAAATTTCATGAACCGGGCCTCTAGTTGTTATATATTTAAAGTGTACATCATGGTGATTACATTGTACTCCAGCTATTGTACCCAGAGCACTGTTAAAATGTAGCTCTGAGAGTAATTGATCCTTGCTGTATTGCCTTGTCTACTCCCTAGAGGTTAATTTTTGCCCCATGATTTCAGTGGACCCCCATAGTAGATCAGAATTATAGACAATAGTCCTATTGAACAAATAATAACAAAGATGTCTATTTTTTTTTTAATTTTAAAAATCTTTTGTTCTGTGAAGGATATCAATGCCACATTAGCCATATATGTTGCAAATAGTTTCCAAGTTTATGTTTTACATGTGTTTCAGGAAGGCTTTTTTCTTGAATAAATCAAATCTATCAATTTTTTTCTTCATTTCGCCTTCTGACACTGAAGCTTGGATTATAAACCCTTTACCATGAAATTGTAGAAATGTTCATTTCTATTTTCTTCTAATACATTGCTAAACCATTGCATTTTAGATTTTTTAAAATCACCATATCATACGTATCATTCCACCACCGCTCACCACACTTCAGCTTCACTGAGTGAAATAAACCTGAGAAAAGTGAGAGGGTAAGAATGTGGGACCGTTTGGAATCAGGGTTGTAAAATCACAGCATAAATATACTAGTAAGTCACGTCACAAAGGCCCTCCAGATAAAAAAGCTGGTTGTCCAGTTGTCTGCATCAAAATATACAATCTCCTCAATTTCTACTATAAAAAATATGAAGATCCACATTTTCTATCCTATGTGAGATAGAGAGTCCTTTGTACTTTGGTGAACTTGAATTGTAGCTGGAGAAGCACACCCACATGCAGCTACAGCTATGGATAGAGAAATGACTGGGAAGATGCAAGCACAAAAGTCGCTCTCAGGGTTTACATAGGACCGAGTGTGCATCTGCACGTGTGTCTGTCTCACTACCTGTCAGATACGATTTGTTCGCATGACTCAGTTTGGATGTGAAAACCTCAGCCATACCATACCTGTTGTTGACCTTACAGGAACACCAAACCTCTGAACAAGAGATGGGACAACATTGTAAATATTTTGTGTTGTTTAGGTCTCTGACTTATTTTTTTTTTCTTTCCTCTTTTTATTTGCTTAGCATTTGAGAAACAGGAAAAAAAAATGAAGCTTTACTAAATGTCAGTCCTCAAAAAGGCTTTTTACCTTCAATTACTAGATATTTTTCTTCCACAGAGAAAGAAAAGTAAGTAGTTCTGCTCCTACCTATAACCTCCATCAATAAACACAGTAATACAAACTTCTTTACATCTTAATAATTGCCAGGCTAGATTAACAAGCTGCTAATGTTTTGATTTACAAATTGGAGTCCCATTTGGTGTGCCTGGCCTTCAAGAAGATTGAGCTGTCTCCTCTATTCGCTGAAAGTAAGTAAATGACTGTTTATTCATTCCCTTGATTAGAAGGCTGCCCTCCAGCCAGATAAAAGAGGTTCCATAATAAATGTGAGACTCCCATGTTTTGTTTTGCTTTCTGAATTTAGAGCCAAGCATTAAAAGGAATTGGAGATTGATTTTTGTTCGGGGACTAGTGCCAGATAAAACAAGGAGGGAACGAGCAGGCTAGTTTGTAGGCATGAGTACTTTTATAATGAGGAGAGGATTTGAGTTTTAATGTAATCGCAACTGGGTTATTCCAGGTGTGTGTGATGGTGTGTTTGATGGCGTGTGTGATGCTGTGTGTGTGTGTGTGTGTGTGTGTGTTTGCCTGCCTTAATAGGGCTTCATTCATTCTCTCTGATAGTCTGTAGGTCGCTGTTGTCAAAGATCAAAATCTACTACATCTCACCCTGTTCTTGAGTCATTGAAACAAACACTTCAGTTGAATTTTCTTGTATTGAGACCAACTCTGCAGCAATGCTGTGGGGATTACACACACAATCAAATAAAAGAGATTTCCATAGATGCATTATTTATGGGCATCCACACACTGTTTTCCTTTTCCTCTCCTCCTTCCCACCTTTTGGAGGGCTGTCGGGCTCCCTTTGCTTCATAATTTTGTCATATGGCATCTGGGTTACAAATCAATTTCTTCCCATCCATCCCCTCTCCTCCTGCCTGAGGGACCATCTTGTATATCCTTTGACACGCAACGGAGCTGCTCTGCTTCCCGAGCTGCTGACAAATTGGCCAATAATGGGAGTAATGGATGCAGCGCTCTCTTGCTTCCCTCAGAGCAATTTACATGTCAGGTCTGAAGTGTCTCCTCTCCTGAATCCCGGGCTCAGAGGAGTACCCAGTTGTAGCTGCTAATGGAGCTGCTAGTCCAAGTGCCTAAAGTCAATGGATCAATAAATAAAAGGATCTCAGTTGCTAAGTGTAAGTGCTGCACTTTGATCCATAGAGACAAGAAAGGAACAGGATAGACTGGGAAAGGGATAAAGGGCATTGGTGATAATGTAACTGTGATTTAATATTTCAGGGCACATTCTCCTCTGTGTCCCACTGGAAGGTCGCTGGATGCACCATAATGCTGTGACTTTTAATGCTGATGATATTTTGATGTTTCTGGTATATTCAACACCTAGCAGGGAGGGAAGGGAGTGTTCAGTGCTGTGATGTGGATTTGCTGTTTATTTTGTGTTTGCTAATTAATTCAGCCAATCCCACAGAGAAGTTTGGCTTATTAGCACAAGGGAGACTAATGTCTACATTTTCCCCCTCCCTTGCATGAATCTATCTCCGAATCGCCAACATCTAGAGCTTTCATCCTATTTTCTCTTGACTCATAGGAACATGGTCTGATCTTTTAGTCAGATTACTGAGGGCACACTAGCCATGACTTTTACAGAGTGGAAAATTCTCAAAGTAGGAATTCAGTAATTCATTTAATCATTCATTAATTCATAGCATAAGAGAGAACAGCGGCTAAGTGGTAGGGCTCCGTGGACATGAATGGAATTGGCTTCTTTTGTTTTTCATTTCCATTTTCTTAAACGGGCAGTGTCCACATTGTTGTAGAACAGCCCCATCATGTATGCATATCAAGTTCTTCAGTTAATTTTATGAGCCTTAATGTTTCGTGTCTTACTACTTTATTGCAGACATTTATGGCCCACACCCCTGAAGGCCAAGATTCATGCACTGCTTTACTCGTTCTGTAAATATTTATGGAATGTCTACTGTATCTTCATGCTATGAACAAGACTAAGGTTACAATGGGTAACAAGGGGCAGACATCCCTGCTCCAAAGGTGGTAACTTAGAACCAGTGGGATAATGCATGAGAACATCTCTAACTATTTAAAACAATGCCAGAAATCAGAAATCCAAACATTAATGAAATGCATATCCTGCCATGATGGATGTATAGATCTATAGAGTTATATAAAGAAGTAATTACTTAAAAATAAATACTGTGAGATGTAATCACAAGGTATGCTAAGACAAACATTTACCTCAGATTATTGACTTTTTCTTGTGTTCCTAAATCCAGCTTGTGTATTTATTTTTCTTATGTTTTACTTTTCCATTTCCTTTCTGATTACCTTGTCTTATGGAAACACACATATTGATGGACCCAAATGATCCTATTTTACCAATTGTTTGCAAGTTGTCACTTGGATCCTTTTTTAATAAACTGTTAAACTTATCTCTTATGTCTCCTAATTAATAAATTACAGGTGACAGGTTTATTAGTACATAATTCCTGAAAATTTATGAGACTGTTATATAATAAAAATAACCTTTTTTTCGTAACTTTATTGGTTGAATCCAATCTCCCTATTCAATCAAGTAGTTAGTGGGCCTATGGGTGTGGGGGGGAATCATTCTATATAAAATACTTTTCTAACAACTTCAGAGGAGTCTACTAAGAACTCAAAAGAGGACAGCTCTCAGAAAGTCATCCTCCTATTAAATACTAGCCAAAGAAGGACTTCCTCTGGAAAGTTCTACCTAGCTTTCTAGGCCACATTCTTATTAGTGCTTCTCTTGTACAAATTAACAAAAGGATAGGAAACACAAGTCAATCATATCAATTTTGTTTTTATTTATTTTATTTTTTTGGATGCAATATGTGATAGATTAGAGAGTTTGGAGGAAAGGACATTTCCATAGCTTTTCCTAGACTCTGCCCCCATTAGGAAAGGTTGCTGGGATGAGTCTCTTCTATGAAATGGTGAGTTACAATGCTCTGAGGAATAACTTCACACTATTGGTCACTGTTAATAGGATGTGATTCACACTCATTAATGTAAATCATCCAAGGCCAACCAGTAAGGATCTTTTGTTAACAAAATATACTATAGAAACTTAAAAGAAAATCAGTTTCTCAATAGTCTCAAATAAGATGAGATTTCTTGTTTATCACCTCAGAACTTATTTTCACCATGGCATAGAAACTTGGAACATGTGTGTTTTAATTATGTTTAAATCCCTTTCCCACTTAAGTGTGAGATATCAAATCTTGAAAGAAAAAAGAAAAACAGAGAGAAGATAGAAGAGAAAAAAAGAAAAAAGATACTAGAACAGTGGTTCTCAACCTTCTAATGCTGTGACCCTTTAATACAGTTCCTCGTGTTGTGGTGACCCCCAATTTCATTGTTACAAATTGAACATAATTAAAGCATAGTTATTAATCACAAAACAATATGTAATTATATATGTGTTTTCCAATGGTCTTAAGTGACCCTTGTGAAAGGGTCATTCGATCCCCAAAGGGGTCGCGACCCACAGGTTGAGAACCACTGTACTAGAAGAACAAGTGTTTCAACTGAGTTTGAATTGTGACACATGTATAGAATAATGGGGGGCTGTCTGTGTGACTGACTCAGTTTCTATAGAAAAGGGGCCTTTCCATTTTCAGCCAAAGAAAAGGGGACAAGTCCGATGCACTGGCCCTAGGAAGATACATTGGAGCTTTGTTTCTGAGCAGAAAAGAGTTAATAAGAACTTGTCACGTGGTTCAGTGCCTCAGCACTGCTCTGTAATGACAGCAGAGGCAGCTGAGAGGGGTCTTGTCATGGAAATGAGAATGTGAGCTGATTCAGACCTCTTCACTGAGAAACCTGGATATCTCTCTCATGGCAGAGCTGGGACACAAGTACTGCGGTGTTCTGATGAGCTGGTGGGCTAAATACGCTACTAAAGACATTCTAATTTGACAATTGATTTAATGTGAACCATTTCTCCCCACAAGTTGGAAGTCCTAGTAATATACTATATAATAAAAGCTTAATATGCAAATCAACTGAACAGTGGAATGACCAGTGGAATGACCAGTCGCTATGATGTGCACTGACCACCAGGGGGCAGACACTCAATGCAGGAGCTGCCCCCAGCCTGAGCGGGGGCCTGCGAGTGGGCAGCGCCAAGTTGGCCAAGGCAGGTGCCAGTGGGGGCCCTCCAACTGCCCCGCTGGTCACCCCACAGATCAGCCCTGATTGCCAGCCAGGCCTAGGGACCCTACCCATGCATGAACTTCGTGCACTGGGCCTCTAGTAAGTACATATAAGAAAATAAGAAGTCTTTCTTGCCAAGTGCTAAATTCAATGGTGCAGATTAGGTACTGGCTTAATTAAATGGCTAGCTGTCATTCTGACACTATTATCTAGGTGGATGCTAAATGAACTTGTCACCCTCTTTCCTTTATGTCTTAGCCATCTCTATGTAGACCTGAGGTTTTCCTTTCATATATGGGACAAGAACCACAGTATGAATTCTTTGCTATGCTGTTCTTGGAATAACAGGTTCAAAAACACTTGTGTTGAAGGTAACCTTGGAGAAAATAATTTGATAGATTACATGTACCAAATAGTAATCTACAACTAGGACCTGCAAGTAAAATTATTTACTACTAGAGGCCTGTTGCATGAAGACATTCGTGCAATAGGCCTTCCCTTCCCTTGCCTGCTGGCACCGGTTTTCCTCCCGCACCCGGGACCCAGGACTTGACTCTGGCTCTGCTCCAGCCAGAGCCGCCCCGGAGCCGTCAGGCTTTGCTGCTTGGCAGGCCCCAGGGCCGTGAGGCCTCTATGCTCCACCTGGCCCCAGGGCCCTTTGGCCTCGCTGCTCCGGCTGGCGCCGGGGCTGTGTGGCTTCGCTGCTCCACCGATCCTGAGGCTGTGAAGCCTCGCTGCTCTGCCTGGCGCTGGGGCCGTGTGGCCTCACTGCTCCACCGATCCTGGGGCCATGTGGCCTTGCTGCTCCGCTGATCCAGGGGCCGTGTGGCCTCGCTGCTATGCCCACCCTGGGCTGCGATGCCTCGCTGCTCCACCTGGCGCCAGGGTGTGAAGCCTCGCTGCTCCGGCCCCAGGCCATCAGACTTCTCTCCACTGCTTGGAACTTAGTATGGAAATTAACCGCTGTCTTTGTTGGTGGTTAATTTGCATATCATGCTGATTAGCCAATGGGAGGCGTAGCTAAGGTATGGTCAATTACCATGTTTGTCTATTATTAGGTAAGATTATTGCTTTTTTTTTTAAAGGAACATAAATCTTCAGTCATTAAAATCAAGAAAGCTGCATAATAAATTATCTCTCCTGTTAAAAATAAGTGAAAGATAAATTTTGGAAATAATCATTTAATAATCAAATAACTAGCAATTCTCATATTATGAAATTATAAAACTTATCCAGAAGGAGGGGGCTTCATCATTCCTCCTTAAGCTCTTGGCCACTTACTCCTTTGCAACCTTGAATTAATAATGAAGAGAGTGACACCCAACTGGTATGGCTCAGTGCTCAAGCGATGACCTATGAACCAGGAAGTCATGGTCTGATTCCCAGTTAGGGCACATGCCCAGGTTGGGCTTGATCCCCAGTGCAGGAGGCAGCCAATCAATCATTCTCTCTCATCATTGATTTTTCTCTCTCTCCCTCCCTCTCTCTTCCTCTCTGAAATCAATTAAAAAAAAATAATAATCAAGAGAGTGGGAACTTTTTGGAGATACTGTGCAATTCTTTCATTTTGGAATACAAAACATGACCCAAAGTGTTTCACTGACTCTGCCCAGACTGTGCTTTTCTCTAGCACACCTCCTGGTTTGTCGCTTTGGTGTTTCAAAGACAAACCACATTTGGAAACCTGGTGACCCCTTTACTTTTATATATTGGTATATAAGTCCCCAAAGAACTGTTATGTTTAACTGTTATTGCAGATTGTGTTTTACAGTTGCCCAAGGTTGTGTTAAAGAGGGTGTTTTTGCTCTTTGACTTCAGCATGTTATCTGAAATGTTATTTTACTGATTCACAAATGCCTCACAAGCTGAGAGTTTTACTCTCCATGTCACTAATAAACCATATTCCTTATCAGACTTCATTATAGGTTCAAGTCCTGGGCCAGGGATCTGGCTAAAACTGAGGCAGGATAAATATCTATTAAATGACTTTGTTTGTGTAACCTTGAGTTATATGTTATATGGATACCTACTCCCCTTTATTTGACAAGTTCCTGTAGATTGTCCAGACAAAAGAAAAGTCAGTTTTAGTGAAGTTAAAAATATAGAGATTTAACTCTTTCTCTTGCAGGGTTGGATCAGAGAGGCCAAACTGTGAAATAATCTACCTACCAATGATTTAGCATCTATCTATCTATCATCTATCTATCTATCATCTATCTATCTATCATCTATCTATCTATCTATCTATCTATCTATCTATCTATAATCTATCTATCTACCTACCTACCTATCAACTATCATCTATCATCTATCATCATATATCATCTATTTCATACCAAATTCACCTAACAAAGAAGAGCTGATCATGGCATACATTAGTTAATATATATGTCCTCTCTTTATAGAGATTTTGATAACTTTATAAGTTTTGAAATATACTATCATAGTTGGTCAATATAACAATTCTATGAGAGATGAATAGAGCTAAATCTTTACCTTCATTTTACACTTGATTTAAAAAAAATCTGGGAGAAAAGAAAACCACTCTAGATATAAGATTAGTAAATGATGGAACTCCAAGTTAAATACTGCCCTGTGTCAGAAACTATGTACATTCATAAGCTATGGATTTAGGAATCTTGATAAATGTAGTCTCTGTCCTTTGGTGTACACTTAAGAAGTTTTGAGGTAAACTCGACAAAGAATCAAGGTAAAGTTTATAATTTCTTCAGCTCTATTATGTAAAATTTCATCAGGAATTGGAATTCATTCTTTTGAAGAAGTACTTTCAATCACACTGAGTGCATACAGTAGTCCCCGTATCCAGGGTTTCACGTTTTGAGCCTGAAGTTACTGCTTTTGAATATTGTTCCGTAAATTTTCTTCATGTCGTGGTACACACAGAAAATTATATTTATGTAACATGAAGGAGTAAATAGAGGACATTGGATGCTTCAATATGGGGATTTGTGAATGAATGCATAAGTGAAAAAACACACAAAATAAAAAGAATATGAGAATATTAAATTTTGAAATTTTATAAAATTTCCAATAGGATATTATCAAAAATTTAAATAAGACACTTAAGTTTGATTTTATGAGCAGATTACTTAAAAAGTTAACCTGGAAATTAATCAAGATATTTAGTGATTCCAGTTTTGAAAAAAATCCCTTTTTATTAAAGTATAGTTCATATATACTATTACGTTAGTTTTAGGTGAACAACATAGTTATTGAATACCTATATATGTTATGAAATGATCATTATGACAATTCTAGTAACCTGTTACTGTACAAAGTTATTATGATATTATTGACTATATTCTACTAGAGCAGGGGTGGGCAAACTTTTTGTGAGTGTGTGCCAAAACCAACAAAATCTCTGACTCAAAATTCTTCTGCCTGCCAACCCTAATTTTTTGAGAACATGTTACGCCTGCTTGATATCTCTTCAGGTGTATGTATGTGAAGAACCTTGAAGAAATAATAAAATTCATTTGAGAGACAAAAACACAGTATATGATGATGAAAAATACATTTATTTTTTAATGTATACATGTACACTGATAGTCCGACAGAAAACTTTATGACTCCGTTTGATATTATCAGTGGGACTTTTGCTGCTGCATCACTGATGACAGAGATTTTACATCAGGTTTATATTTCGTGACCTTAAGAGATATGCAGGAGCTACTACTTTCATCTGTCAGGCTACTCCTATTATGAGACTTAACAAAATTCATCACTGAGAACAAAGATTCACAAGCGTATGTGGATGAAACCAAAACACTGGTCGGATCTAGGAAGGCAGGGAGAGTTAAGGCAGAGGCAGTTAATTTGCATATCTCCCTGATTAGCCAATGGGAAGGGTAGCGGCCGTACGGCTAATTACCATGTTTCTCTTTTATTAGATAGGATATGTTGTATATTGCATCCCTGTTATTTATTTGTTTTATAACTGGACATTTATAACTCTTAATACCCTTTAACTTTTTTACCCATCCTCCTACCTGCTTCCTCTCTAGCAATCATCAGTTTTTTTGTATATATATGAATCCATTTTGTTGCTTGCTTATTTGTTTTAAACTTCAAATTTCACATATAAGTGAAATCATTCACAATCTGTCTTTCTCTGTCTGATTATTTCACTTATAAGAGAGGGTTTCACATGCCAGCAAAAGTTACTGGAGTGCCATGTTTGGCACACATGCCAGGGGTTGCCCACACCTGTACTAGAGGCCCGATGTATAAAATTCATGCAAGAGTAGGCCTTCCTTCCCCCAGCTGCTGGCACCAGCTTCCCTCCAGCACCCGGGACCCAGGCTTCCCTCACAGAGGAAGGCCCAGCCCACCTGCCATAGCCCACTGGTCAGTGGCCTGGGCCTCCCTCTTTTAGGCGATTGTGGAGCTCCCTGATTGATTGTCCCTCTGGGGTTAATTTGCATACACAGGCGCTGAGTGGCTGGGGGTGGGGTGGCCCCTTGCACGCATGCCAGCGCCAAGCAGGCTGGGTCCCGGGGATGGGCGTCCTCGGGACCCAAACCACTCTGAGCCTGTAGGCCCGTGCATAGGCCTGGAGTGGCTGGGGTTTCTGAACAACCTCCAGCCACTCCAGGCCTATGTGCACAGGTACCAAGTGGCCGGAGGCAGGGAGGGAATATCCTCGGGACCCAGGCACTCTGAGCTGGCACATGTGCAATTGGCCAGGGGCGGGGCGGGAACATCCCCCGCAGGGAGCGAGCAGACTCTGTGGGGTGATCATGGGGTGATGGCCAGGCCCCTGATCAATCACATCACACCCGCTTTGGATGGCCTGGTACCAGTGGGTATAATAGTGTGGTCCTGGATGGTCATCCGGATGGTCGTCAGGATGGTAATGCTGCTGTTTGGCCGTTTTGTCGATTTGCATATTACACTTTTATTATATAGGATATGTTGTATATTGCATCCCTGTTATTTATTTGTTTTATAACTAGACATTTATTACTCTTAATACCCTTTACCTTTTTTACCCATACCCCTACCTGCTTTCTCTCTAGCAATCATCAGTTTTTTTGTATATCTATGAATCCATTTTGTTGCTTGCTTATTTGTTTTAAACTTCAAATTTCACATATAAGTGAAATCATGCACAATCTGTCTTTCTCTGTCTGACTTATTTCACTTAGCACAATACCCTCTAAGTCCATCTATGCTCTAGCAAAAAGGCAAGATTTCAATTTTTTTTATGGCTACTATTCCATGGTATATATGTACCACATCTTACTTATCTGTTTGTCTGCCAATGGACAGCTAAGTTGCTGCCAGATCTTGGCCATAAAAGAGAAAGATGTAAATTGACCATCATTTCGTGACGCCCACCAGTCAATTAGGAGTGAGCATGCAAATTAAACCTACAAAGATGGAAGGTTAATTTGCATACACAGGCTTCGAGTGGCTGGGGGTGGGGTGGCCCCTTGCATGCATGCCAGCGCCAAGCAGGCTGGGTTCCGGGGACGGGCATCCTTGGGACCCGAGCCACTCTGAGCCTGTAGGCCCGCGCATAGGCCTGGAATGGCTGGGGTTCCTGAACAACCTCCGGCCACTCCAGGCCTACGCGCGCAGGTACCAAGTGGCTGGAGGCAGGGAGGGAACATCCCCGGGACCCAGGCGCTCTGAGCTGGCATGTGCGCAAGTGGCCAGGGGCGAGGTGGGAACGTCCCCGCAGCGAGTGAGCAGACAGCAGGGTCCTGCTTGCCCCAGGGCCTGTGGTGGCATCAAGCAGGCAGGTCCTCAGAGAGCAGAGAACTATGGGGAGCAGACCTAAGCCATCAGTAGGACATCCCCTGAAGGCTCCCAGATTGGAGAGGGTGCATGTCAGGCTGAAGGATCCACCCCCCCGTGCACGAATTTTGTGCACCAGGCCCCTAGTCTATATATATAAAAGCCTAAGCGACCATTACAACTGGTTGACCAAACAACTGGTCGACTGGTCGCTATGGTGTGCACTGACCACCAGGGGGCAGATGCTCAACACAAGAACTGCCCCATGGTGATCAGTGCTCTCTCCCACAGCCAACCTCCCGTGGTCAGCCAACCACCCGCAGTCCCTCCCCCTGGCCAGCTGGCCCTGAGACTGGGCGAAATGGCCATGGGACTCCATCTGTGCACAAATTTGTGCACTGAGCCTCTAGTTGTAAATAATGCTGCAATGAACATAGGGGTGCAGATATCTTTTCAGATTATTGTTTTTGATTTCTTTGAATTACTGCCCAGAAATGGAATTGATGGTAATTCTATCTTCAGGGATTTTTTGTGTTGTTTTTTTTCTGTGTGTGTGTGTATTTTTGTGTTTTTGTGTGTGTGTGTGTGTGTGTGTGTGTGTGTGTGTGTGTGTGTATTTTTTTACTGTCTTCTTCAGCAGGAAATTTTATTCACAGATGTAGGTGGTACCAAATGGCAAAATATAATTTATTATATATTGTTCCAATTGAAGGAAATTTATCTGTAAACATTAACAAGATTTCCCACAGTCAGTCTCTAAATTATACTCTAAAACTATAATCATTCTTTAAATCTATCAGTCTTCCTTTTACATTATTGATCAATAAAATCTTGAAATTTCTTGTAGTAATGAAAATGTATTTGAAATACAAACATGTTTATATCATGAATTTTTAAATGTTGGTAAAATGTTTCTATTAATATTGATAATTATTTTGTATGATTCAAATGAAAAGACTAAATAATACAACTGAATACTCTCCAAAAATTATTATTGATTAGAATACATAAACTACATCAAAATGTGTTGTTTTTCATGCAGTTTTTGTAATTTAAAAAATGTTTTCAAGGTGTTAAACAATTTCACTTCAATACACTGTTTTGGATACTGATAATTTTTCTTCAACAATTTTCCAAATGATAATTTTCCACAATAATTATGCACAAATTTAAAACAATTTTTCTTAGCTCATAGACTTTAGACAACATGCTATGCACAGCAAATGTGCTCCACATGAAAAAAAGAGAGTGCTATTGTTATCCTAGTTCTTTGCATAAAGTTGAAGAAATAAAATGACCTGAAAATATAGAATCACCATCTTTTAATATTCATTCAATATAAATCTGAATCTCCAGGCAGACCATGATTTATAAGATCTTCTCTATGAATTAAACAATGTGTTACATAAACCCCAGACTTTGTAGGTCAAATATTAATTAGTTCAGCCATATAACTTATCTTCCAATCCAAGATACTATTGTGAGTAAATGAGTGTTATCTATATATATAAAAGGCTAAGTGACCAACCATCCATCCATCCAACCAACTGACCATCCGACTGAATGGCCAGCCGGTACATATCTATGAATTAAACAATGTGTTACATAAACCCCAGACTTTGTAGGTCAAATATTAATTAGTTCAGCCATATAACTTATCTTCCAATCCAAGATACTATTGTGAGTAAATGAGTGTTATCTATATATATAAAAGGCTAAGTGACCAACCATCCATCCATCCAACCAACTGACCATCCGACTGAATGGCCAGCCGGTACATACGACAGGCACTGGCAATTTAAAAATAAACATTGACTCGCGCATGCACGATACATATAAAGCTCTTGCTGGCACCAATCACACATATACGGGGAGATATTAGAATAAGTTTAATCAATTTATCAGTCATTGTTTTTTATCAATGTTGTTTTTATATCATGTTTTTGTTGTTTTTATATCATATCTTTGTTATT
>NW_005358567.1:1055763-1075719 GCF_000412655.1 Myotis brandtii | reverse complement strand
TTAATCAATTTATATATTATTTTCATATACATTTCACGAATTTTCTCTCATCTCTGACAATTCTATTATAGAGAAATGTGAATAGTGATATTAAAATATTTCTTCTAATTAACTTCCTTTTAATGTGCATGAATCTGTGCACCAGGCCACTAGTTAATTATATTAGGCTATCGCAAGAAGTATAAAGAAGAAATATCCCAGGCCAAATTAATATTAATGTACTAATTTGCTTAGTAATACTAACACTAATTTACTTAAATCTCATAGCAGTCTATGATGTAGGACATACTGTCTTCTCCCTTTAAAAATTAGGGTGTTAAGGCATAGTGTTTAGGTAGTGTGCTGTAGGTCAAGTAACAAATAAATGAGAGAGACAAAGTCTGTCCCAGGCAATGCTGAGATTTGGGTGCATTGATATGGGGCTTGGTGATGGCACACTTGACTTTGTATGCCTGCTTCTGTGGTCATTAAAAAAAAATATATATATATATTTCCATTTCATATTTGCCGTAAATAGTTTTCTTTGTTTTTCCATGAAGGAAAAGTAGCATTCTTCAAAGCACTTTTCTTCATGGTCTCTAACCAGTACAATTTGTTTCATCTTCTGAGTTAGTATGGTCTTTATGTCATTGGGCACATTAGCAATGCATTATTCGAAATGGTATATTTCCTATTTATTTGCTTCATTGGTCCCCAGAACTAGCTTGGAACATTAATTTATGCAAGGTAGTAAGATAAGCCACTCTGTAAGGTATAAAACATTGTGGATTTCACAATTGCTTGTGTGATTTTTGTGACTAGCTAATACAGTATGATCTCATACTGCTGGAACTAATCTCCTAAGGGTAATTTGTTTCTTATTTTGTGTTTGCATAATCTTAAAAGAGTGAAAAACTCTTTTCTGCCCCATATATGATACTTTGTTTAGCAAGGTGTAATAGCAATATTATTTATTTTATAATATAACTAAAGAGAAAATGGTTTAGGCTGAGGTAGAGAATTATAGACACATAAATCCAAATATAAAATAAACTCCATTGTATTACCTAATAAATAATAAACTTTGGAGACTATTCTATTTTTTTATATTGCATGCTTCAATCAAATAGTTGTCCATCTTTTCTACATCTATATCTATGTATCTATATCTATATTTATATCTATCTATATCTATATATCTATATCTATATCTATATATCTCTATTTATATAGATATCTTTATCTATCTACATCTATATCTATCTCTGTCTATATGTAGGGTGTCCCAAAAAATGTTTACAATTGATGTTTCTTTCTTTTCAAATGTAACTTATTAGAATTAATAATTATTCAAAGTATGTATACATTTTGGGGGGTATTTACGTAAGGGAGTTATTGGCCTTTATGGCTTCAGAAGATTGATTTTTCAGCATAAATATGTGGGAAAGTCTTTGGTACCTCATGTCCACGTCACATCCCCTGGCACAGTTTTGAGTTCAGCCACAATTGCAGGAGCTAGTTCCATGGGGAGCTCAACCTATTCCATTCAGGATCACTCTTCAAGCATAACAGGTAATCTTTTGGGGTTATGTCTCAGGGCTTTTTAGAAAAAAACAAAAAAACAAAACAAAAACAAAAACAACAACAGGAAAATCACCTAATTCAAGCCAAAATATAGCCAAAAATCAGAGGAAAATTAAGATCATGCAGGAGTCACCTGCAACCAGTGGGGATGGCCAGCTGCAGGAGAGATGTCCCAGTCTCCCTGTCCCAGACAGGCAAGAATGAGACGCCTCCTGTCATCTTCTAGGTGATCTTGGAGAAGCCACCTCCCTGTAACCCACAGAGACAATTGGAACAATGACTTCATACGGGCTTGTTTCTTCTCTTCCTCTCTATACCCCTCATTCCTGTCTCTTTGAAACACCTTCCTGACAATTTCATGTGCTACAGTCCTTGTTTCAAACACTGCTTTTTAAGGGTATCAAAAGAAGGCAATATAAAGCACATAATTTTAAGAACACTTAAAGTAAATTTGGATAAACAGTTATAAAGCATTAAGTATAGGTAAACAAAATATAACATTGAAATGCTATTTCCAACTAAAGTTTTGGAAAATGTAAAATAAATGTGATTGACACGCACATAATCAAAATGTTGTTCTAATCAATTTCTAAATTCCAAAATATCCAAGTTCTCTTCATTGCATTTTTTGCTCATTTAGACAGGCAATCAATTTTTTTTTGTTTTTGGATTATGCTTTTCTATCTAATTGCTTTGGTAAACTATAATTATTTCTAGTAATTCTTTTGTAGATTTTTATGATTTTTTAAGTTGAAAAATCATATATTCTGAAAATGCAATGTCTGTGTTTTCTAAAAGAACATTATCCCATTTCCTCATTTCATAAAGTTTATTCAATTACTGATATTTTAGTATTAAGTATTTTAAGTATTTTTATATTTTAAGCTATGTATCAAGCCCATTGAAGACATATGTCATGTCTTCAATTATTTTTGTATCATTTTCTCATAGTACATAGAAAAACTCACTTTATATACATATAATAGAAGAAAATGTTGTAAGCATATAAATGTAATAGTTTTCTATTGCCACAGTATAAAGACCAGGATTTTACTTTGGAATTCTAAATTCTTGATTATTTTCCTTTAAACTATTTTTCTATAATAAATAACGTATGTTTTAGGTAAATTGAACTCTGTACAATTACACAATTATGCCCTTAAATTTTGCTCTTAAATTGTTAGCTGCATGTCTTTCTGTTCAGATGGTTGAGGTCTGTTTGAAGAACAAAGAAACAAAACAACAGAATGTCAATACTGAACCATATTAATGAATATCTAGTCATCTCTATTCTCTTCCTTTGCTTATATGTCAAGTCAGGTATATTCACATATGTTTCAACCATCTTTAATTATATGCATTTACAATAATCCCAAAATAATAAAATAATGAAACTGATGTGTAAGAGAGCAATGACCAGAATATCTTCAGCCTAAAAAGTCAATATTAACATATTCAGTCATATAATCTATCTATCTATCTATCTATCTATCTATCTATCTATCTATCTATCTATCATCATCTATACATCCATCCATCTATCTATCATCTATCTATCTATCATCATTTTTTAAAAATTTGAATAGAAAGCAGGTAATACAAGTGAAGGATATAGTTGGGGATCACTAGTCCCAAGACATGTTCAGTCTTAAGAGAACATTTCAATGCAAAAAATAAATCTATAAAAGTAATCTAGATACCAGATAAGTATCCACAGAGTAGTGACTCTAGTTACTTTATTCTCAATATTTTATCTAAATGAAAAGATGTAAGAGCTATAGGAAAAAACTTCTTTAAACAATTAGTGAGTTTGAATATTTTTCATTTTTGACCTTTTATTATTGATTTTTCTTCTATCGTTGTCATTTTTTATTTCAAATTAGATTGCTTTAATGTTTCAACATGTCAACACTCCTGATTTTAAGATTTAATATTTTACTTTCATCACTTCACTGTCTTATTAAAATGCTTCTCCTGAAAATACATAAACATTACATTTCTAATAATCTAAGGAATATGAGAATATTTAAATTAACCTACACTAATATCACAATTTGGGTTTATATTGATGATGGCTATAGGTAGCTACAACCAGCATCTGAAATTTGTTTTATAATTAATTAAGTTCAGGAGTTGAAACAATTAGAACAATTAGCTAAATTGTAGTAAGCTAAATTACTGCAATTATTTAAAAACAACAATAACAACAAGACCAGTTTTTTCCTGATGCTTTAAATTTAGCAAATTTGATAACACTTGTTGTGTACCCATACCTCTTGACAATCTGTTGATCTTTATTTTAGTACTATAGGCCCAGTGCATGGATTTGGAAACCAGTGGGGTGCCTCAGCCTGGCCTATGGGGATCGGGCCGAAACCCGCTCTCTGACATCCCCCGAGGGTTCCCGGATTGTGAGAGGGTGCAGGCCAGGCCAGGATGACCCCACTGATGCACAATAGGGGCTGGGGAGGGACCACGGGAGGTTGGCTGGACAGGGAGGGACTGTGGGAGGGCTCCAGGGTGTGTCAGGCCTGTCTTGCCCAGTCCCGATTGGCCAGACACCAGCAGCAAGCTAACCTACTGGTTGGAGTGTCTACCCCCTGGTGGTCAGTGTGCATAATAGCAACTGGTCTAACAGTCCAAGGAATGGTTGGACACTTAGCATATTAGGCTGTTATTATATAGGATTTTCTCATTTTATTATTGATGCATACTTTGCTTAAAGGATTCTTATCTAAAATACTATTTTTATGATTAGGGAAAGATACAATTAAGTGTTATATACTATTTGACTTGTATAAACTATAATTGAGACAGAGAGACCGATTAAAGGTTCATTCTTTAATACTAACACAATGCCAAAGAAAAAACACAAAAGTTTCATGGACTATGAAATGTGATATTGTTATTGATTCATTATAATATATGCATCCTGAGATTATCCGATGTTCCTAATGTTATTTTCTAAAAAAAAAAAAAAAAGGTCTTCCTCACTGTAATACATAAGTTTTATTTCAATTTTTAATTTAAGGGAATCATAAAGAATACATGCAGAAAGAAACCATTGAAGTGTTTACTATTTTGGAAGCTTAATAAGGACAAATCTTTTAAGGGGACTTTTCTTACACTTATAAATGTAGTCGTATACTGGAATCCAGGCTTGTTATTACCTCCCTCTCACTAAATATATAAAACATTACAGCTATAAACCAGGTAAAAAATAATGTTTCAAAATATTATGAACAAAGTTAAGAACATAAAATACCTTAAAAATGACATGTAAAATTAAAATTGCATTTGTAAACTAGCATATGGAATTTCAAATGACCATCATAAAGATTAAGAAAAACAAGAAGAAATGTTCATAACCTTCCAAATAACAAATATAAAAAAATTTAAACTACCTACATCAGAACTTTAGTCTCTTTTATTTCTTAAAATGCATCCTATTTGTGTGTGTATCATGAATAAAAACAAGAACTATATAGATGGGAGGGATAATAAAGGCTCCTTTAGGCATAAAATTTACATAATGCATCTCAGGTAAGAAGTTATTACATGGAGCATTAAAAGAAAGTAGCCTTGGAGATGCATAATTTCATCAAGCAACAGCCCAATACACAAATTAAGAGTGGGGCAATTGCATGTTGTCCTTTGCTAAATGTTCCAGGGAACTAGCCATTAAGAGTGCTAGACCTGTGTACAAGCATTTCTGTCTTTACACAGGCATCTCCTTTACTTTCTTGTTTAGTGATGGAAAGGTTAGAGGTCAATGCGCCAAGTGTATAGTAGGGGCCATTGTGCAGAAAAGCATCCTGAGAAAGAGAGACAGATTGACTTGTTAGGAAACTACACAGTTAATGAAGGGACAAAAAAATGTAAATCTAAACTTTAAATGTTAGCAATAGTATATTTTTGTTTTAATTTGCTATTTGAGCAGATCTGAATCTTATCGAATTCACTCAATTGGAAATAAACACACACACATACACATTTTAAAAAACAATCCTCAAAGGATTTAGTGATGATTAATTAGATAGATTGATGTCTAGAGAAAGAAAGATTTAAAAAAAATGTGTTAGAAGGGTAAAAAGTTCAAGCTCTTAAGAATTCCAAGTTCCTGGTTTCTATTACATATTTTGTTATTATAATTTTTTTTCTTAGTGTGACTGTATTCAGACCCCTTAGAACCTCAACAGTTAGAAAGAAAAAGAAAAAAGATGTGAGCTCCCATCAGGCAGGAACAGCTCCCCCCACCTCATCTATATACTCCACATCCAACGATGCTTCATAAAAATAGCAACTCTTAGATTAAAAAAGAATAACTTTGAGTTAAAAAAATTAGTCTGTTTCGGTGGTCTGCTTTTAAAAATAATGTTCACTCACTCGAGATAAATCATGAAAACATTCCAATCCTTGTTATTACTATTTTTGTGACCCTTTCTCTCTTTGATCCAGAATGGAAATTTGGCAAAATGCTTACTGAAGACATTAACACCAAGAAAAACAAACCTGTTGTTACAGATGCTGCCTGTTTGCAATGAGATGTGTTTCTTCACCTATGATATCACCAGATCTGTATTTACATTTAGGCTTTATGGTGACATTTACATTTTCAAATTTTAGCAGCCTATAGTTTATTATTAATTTCAACTTCTTTTCACCAGGCAATTGAAATTCTTGAGTACCATAACCGTCACTATCATTGTTTAGAGTAGGAATCTGGATCATAAATATTACAAGTCACTTGTCCAAGGATTTGAAATGTCTTTGGAAGTCAGCACAAAGGTAGTTAGAAGTTCATAGGATTATATTAAGTATTTGTGTCAATATAGACAGCAAGACACATTCTTCTGTTGCTAGAAACTGGCCCATAAAAATGTTCCCACATTTATCACTGAAGGAACCCTATAGGGTTAGTTGAAGGAAGAAAGAATGTTTTAAAGGATGGATCTTATCATATAGGATCTAGTATTCACAGTTGGGGCTGACATTCCACAGTGAATTCTTCCATTCAGTGTTCTACTTCTATTTTCAGAAGAAACTTAACATGAGAAACAGTTACATGCACACACAAATCAAAAGTAATCATGCAGAGGGAGTTTCTGAGTGATCTTTAAACTTGAGAATTTTTTATAAAAACTGAAAAATTTATTATTGCATCTAATATATATATATAATTTATCACTAAATATGTGTTAACATTCCAAAGAAATAAGTAAAAGTAGATTAACCCTAATATTAAGTAGAGAAAAACTATGAACTGAATTAGATATTAAGAGAGAAGTAATAAGAATAATTTACTTACAAATAAATATTATGTTATAACGAAAGAGTTAGGAGAGAAATAATAAAATTACACAGATGTTTAAGAAGTTTGGTTTATATGACTATATAGCAACAAAGGCGAGTTGCTCATATGTCAAAATTACCAACAAAAGTAACTTAAAATTGTGTCAAAAGTATTGTTATTGGAGTTGATTATTGACTTGGGACAAAATAGAAACAAACAAACAAAAATACATGACTGCAGATATCATTTAAGTTTTGATTTGAGATTTAAGTGAAGTCTGTGAGTCTGTGCCTTACAAGTGGGTAAAGAAGAATGTACTAGCAGACACACCTTTTACATAATTGGGTCAGGGGCTGCTTAAAGGAATGAAAGGTTCCGCCAGACAAATGGACCAAAAAGGTTGCCAGGTAGTCTATGTGTGAGAAGGTTCCCTGTCTAGTGTTTCTTCCTTCAGTGGGATATGGCCTTTAGATAGAGGACTTGTGAGATGGCCAAGATGATCACTCCTTTCATATCACAGGGTATGTTCTTTTTCTTCTGCACCCACAACTGAGCTTGTTACATTCAAGTAATAACTTAAAGTAATTAATATATAAATCAATTTATTCTAATTAGTAAATGTGATTATGCAAAAATACCTGATGGACTATGTATTGATTTTCTGGCTAATCATAATAGGTAACATAATTTTTTCTTAATACTATCTGGCAGAATTGGAATTTTATAACATTGATTAAACTTCTGACTGAAAGAAAAATTAGTTAAAAATGTATATCAATATGATAGCTAATAAAAAAATCTAGTGAAAAAAGAACAAATATGAAATAGTCAACAGAATCAAAAGTTTTTCTTTGAAAAGATTAATGACATTGAAAAAGTTCTGCTGATAATTAATCGAGAAAAAAGGGAAAGGGAACCAAGATAGTTGTATCTTCTTGATTGAAGAAGATATAACTATTGGAGATGTAGCCATTAAAAAATAATAAGAGATAGTATTAGGAACAAATTTTCCCCCCCAAAATAATAGCATGAATAAGAACTAGAAGTGGGGTTTGAATGTGGGCATTCAGAGACCAAGGACTCACTGTTAGAAAGAAATTGGACTATGAGCAGCTTTAAAAACACTTATTTTTATAATTGGCAAAATATACCTCTAGACATTTCTAAGCAATCAACATTATATTCATTTAATACTATTTGAACAAAGGTGTTCATTTATCGTACTCAACTCAAAAGAGTTTTATATGCCCAAATAGGAATAGTGAAATAGATGTTGATATATTCAGTTGTTCTTACTAAGTCGCCAGTGAAATGAAATTTACAAAGAGTTCTTATCTTAATACTACATTTACATGACAAGTCTAGTAGAAAAAAATAAGAACACAGAAATGAAAACATGGCATCATGTCAGTTATGCCACAAGCACAGATGAGGGACTGGAAAGAAAGTGGTAACAGTATTTTTGTCTTGATGGAGGCATACGAAGATGATTATTTCTTTTATTTCTCTGTCTTCTCCATATATTTAACAACAGTCTTCTGTCACATGTATATTGAAACCAAAATAAATAAGCTATTTCTAGGTATTGTTTTAAAATATCAAGAAACGTTTTCCGTCTCAGGGTTCTAACTGAGGGTGAAACATAGAGGGGCCTTTAGTGGACCCAGGAGCTTGCCCATTGGTTGGCCAGTTTCCATTTTCAGGAAGCAACGCATCGAATTGTAGGACAGAGAAAACTGGTTCAGAGAACCCGCCGGCACACAGGGATGTTCTGCAGATCAGATTAGATAATGAGCCAGAAAGGGCTTTAAAACCCGAAGGGCCCACAGAGATAAGGTGCCGCTGCATTCTGGTAAAGTGAAAAACACACCATTGAATGAAATGCTTGAGATCTAATGGCCCAGAGAAATCAATAGTCTGTTATTTTAAGCTCTATCCTTGACTTATTTCCTACTCAAAGAGCGACTTCAGAAAGGAAAGTTAAGCTTCCTGTCCTTGACTTTCCCCTGTTGAATAACATGCGTAATGTTCTTTATTTCTGTGAAAAATGATTTGGGAGATCAATGCATTGAAAGGGCTCTCTTCAGAATGTTATTACCACCACAGAATGACATATTGCAGCTCAGGAGATTTTAGGAAATGACATATCCAAATTATCTAAAGGTCAAAACCAGCACTAAACAGGCATGCAGTTTGCTTCCTTCATTTAGGCCAGATTCCTTCATGGCGATACGTAATGTGATTCTGTTACAAATCCTGAGGACATTGGGTTAGGTATTAAAAGGAAACTTTTATTAAACTCTGATTCACTTTAAACTGATAAGCGCTACTAGTGTGAAGGTTAAACAAGCACAGGAACACACTCTATAAAAGAACCTGAAGTCATGGCAAAGGCACAGATAACAGGGAAAGGTAGGAGACCCAGTTCGCCTGCATTGAGGGCTGTACGTTAACAAAAACGGATGTCAATTGTCACAGCTGATTGGATCTTTTGATTCTTTATTGCTAATGATCTTCTATTGTGTTCAGACCCAAGACCAAGGCCAGGAAATAAGGAGCATTTTTTAAAGACCCCAATAACTATTAATTCAAATGCTTTTAAATATCTGTTGTGATTCTCTTTTCTATATCGAAACTATAATCACTATTTGTATCCTCAGTAGCAATTAGTGCTTACATTTTGGGGGTTTATGTTCATGGTTTATTCAGTTTGTCTATGCGACTATTAACATAAAAATATGAACAATTTTCTTATAGATAAAGGCCGACGCTCCATCCCCTGAGCCAAACTGGTTTCGGCTGAACAATTTTCTTATAGATAAATTAAAAATCAGTTGTTAAAACAGTATTTGGAAAGGTCAAGATACAGTCTATAAGAGAATGGAATTTTCAATGTCCCTTGAATGTCATAAAACTCTATCCTTTTCTTTTTAGTGAATGTGTACATTTTATTGCTTTTACTGGTAAGGAGAAAAAAAAGGACAGATGGCACAGAAATGGAACCTAGAAAAACAGCTTACAGTGAAACCAATTTCAATACCCATGCTAATAAAGTTCCCTCTATACATATGGGCCTGATCCTTCCAGGAAAAAAAAGGGGAGTAATTCTTCATTTTGTCTAGGGATTTTAACTCTTTCAATACCTTGGGGCACTATATGGTGCATTAAATTATACTAAATAGCCAGAAAGAATTAACACACTTTCCAAGTCAAGTCTTTTATTTCTTTCTGCTGGGTAACATCAGGCCATTGATCATATTAGAAGGTCTACCCAAGTCC
Organism: Myotis brandtii; assembly: GCF_000412655.1. Lineage (NCBI taxonomy): Eukaryota > Metazoa > Chordata > Mammalia > Chiroptera > Vespertilionidae > Myotis > Myotis brandtii. Next base: position 1,065,584 of record NW_005358567.1, on the reverse strand, counting down.
CACAGGCACTTTCCCTTATGTCAGAGCTAGCCAGGTGTCATGGTTTCCTTTCTTGAACTCCAATAAACTTCATAAGACCTATTCAACATCACTCAACTAAATCATATAATGGCAAATTTACAACCCATTGGCACTAAATGGTCTAGTTGGTTGTCCCTACTGCTTGCTAACTAAATATTCAAAGTAAAGTCAGCTAACCCAACGTTCACCTAAAATTATGTGACTTGACCTTTATCATCCCAAAACTTGAGAAAAACTTTATGCCCCACCACATTTCCCTTAATTATGTCTTTCCCCAATTGGTCTTGTAAAATGGGGGAGCCAGTCAAGCTTTTTATCCCACCTCAGGGGGTCGAGAGAATAGGAAACCTGTCACTAATTCCTTTCACCTCACAGGCAAAACTCCTTCACCCAATTAACTCCGACCAGGTGCACCCTCCAGTGAGCCTGAGGAATGCACAGAGCTCACAACCCTGCTCCCATCTTGGCAGAGAGAGAGCCTAACCTGCACCTGATTAGCAAGCTTTGCTGGGGCTGCAAAAACTTGGGAAATGCATATAATGTCCCCCATGAAAGCTGGGAAAGATGGATGCTGCACGTAAGTAATGACTGCCCTGTGCATGAGCATACCTATCTTTTATAGGAACCAGTTTATCCAGACAGACAAGGAGGAGCCACTCAAACGAATCAACAGCCATGAATTTGCTAAGCTAGCATTTTGACCCAAGTGGTCCTCAACCTATTCCCATGATTATTTAGGGTGTGGGACTAATTGTCTTGCATCTTTTAGGAATAAGTATAAACATATTCAGATAAAATGAATGGTCAAAAACACAGCACAGAGGAAGAGAACAAAAGTTTTAATTTGGAAATTAGGAGTGCCTATATCAAGTATCAAACTATGACAAAGAGGGCAATAGGCAGTGGTTACACTGGAGGATGCCAGAGTCCTAAAGATCTGAATTCAAAAGCCTGACTGAGTTATCACCTCACTAATTAGATATATTTGCATAAATTACTTAATCTCTGCTTCAATTTTCTCATCTGGTAAATGGAAAAATAAGCAATAACTACTTTATAGGGTTGTAGTGAAGAGTAAATGGCATAATATAATCAAGGCTTAGAAGACAGGAAGAAACACAGTATGCACTTAGTACTTTTTTGCCCTCACAATTATTGAAGACATTTAGTTAGTGAAAGCAGCAAAATAACCAAATGAAAAATATTTTCTCACCCAAACGGTAAGTCTATTTAAATGAGAAGTAAGGGCTTTGCCTAACCATTTGGCACCAACTGGCTGGGATCCAGGAAATTAAAAGGGAATGGTTTAGAGCTGTGATTTTCAACATGTACTTAGCTGGGTCCTTAAGTAGTTTTTTGGAGGTGTTTTGGGGTCCTTGCTAGGAAAGGAAAAGAGGCAGAGTGGGCATTGAGCCAGCAAATTATCTCACTCCCACTCCAATCAGGGAGTATGTTTCTTTTGATCTATTTTATATTTCAGAATTTATCATATGATTTTATTTGAAATGGCAAAGCTAAAAGTGTTAAAAGGCACATGCTTAGTATAACCTGGAGGCAACTTCTGCAGATAGTATATGTGCCTTTTCCTTGAGTTATCTCCCCAATCCATCTTAGGTGAACATTGAAAATGCCCCCACCAAGAGGGTTAATGTTAGTATTAATCTATCAGCACTCACTTGCTGACTTATTATTAGGTGATCACATAAATTTGGATCCACTGAATTTCCCTAGTTTCTAATAGGAATTACACACAACCGCGGGATAGAAAAATCCTAATGGATGGCAAGTCCCATGAGAAGCAGTAGGGAAGACTGTTTGGTCTTTGCTTAGTGAGGTCTGGAAGATGCGTAAGCCAATCCTAACAAATCAGTCCTTAGAAAATCAAAAGAGCCTGTAATTCCTTATGAAAGCATGTGTCCAGGAGTTTGCTGAAGTCCTCATTTCCAATGTACAGTTTTGCAAGAGGGTTTTAAAATCTCATCAGTGGAGTAAACCCACATAATACCACATAAGCCTTGTTTTTCTTTATGAAAATCCCTCTCTATTTTAGTGTCATCTGCTCATTGTCTCTGTGACTTTGACATTGCTTTCTAAGAATTATCACGAATCCGAATTGATTCCTGCTGTCACCCGAGGAGTTTAACAGCCAGGCAGTTTGGAGTGAATACATACTGAGTTCAGGTTTGCAGTGAAGGTTTTACGTTGGATCTGGACAATGTAGGTTCAAAATCATATACTGTACCCTCCAAAATGGAACCTGCACAAGCCCCTTCATGGCTTTGCTTCAGCCTGCAATAGTCCAAGTAGTACAAGCCAGCACCTAAGAGTGTAAAAAGAAATCTTGTCTTTAGTTTGAGTCCTCAAAGAACTTTAAAAGGGATTTATGTTGTAACCCACAGCAACATCCTTGGAGACTTTCTCTTTTTCTTCAATTCTTTTCACTTGCTTCTTTGAGTATTTCATTTGTGAATTCATCCCCTCCTCCCCACACATGACTCATTCCACTCTCTACTCCAAACATTTCCTTTCCAGAGATGACAAGGAGTTGAGCACCTTTTCTTTCTTCACTCATACCTAATACATTAGAAAGGGACGTCTTCAAAGAGCCTATAATATATTTGTATTAACAGGTTATCTAGTGCTTTCCCGGAAAGGTATTTCTTAGTGTCATGTTCAGATTTTGAGGACAAAGAGCTCAAATGTAGAATCAAATATTTGGAGGAGAAGTAAAAATATTGGAAGAAATGTAATACAAACTGATTGAAAGTATTTTTCACGTGTATTTCTTATATCATTTCTAAAAACAGCCCCATCCTGAGTCTTTTTGTATTAATTTTCCATGTTACTATATCATACTCTTCCTATTTTCTATTACAAACAATAATAATACATAATTTTATGCCATTTTGCAGCCTTGGCCCTATAACCCAATAAATTTGCTGAGATTTTAGAGACTATTAAATAATTTTTGCCAATTCAGGTACATAAAAACTTACACTTTTTCAAGACTGAATTTTTCCCCAGAAGAAGTTGTTTTAAAACATTTTTCATTAACGAGCAAGTATTTCTAAGCATAACTTTTCCAATGATTTTTCCCCTAATAAATCAAGGGGAAAATGAAATTAATTTTAAAAAGTAGATTTTGAAAAGGTCCAAGTCATATATGTGAGTTTCCTCAATAAAGTTTTAATTTTTTGTAATGTCCACTACCTCAATAAACACATGGCAGAACAAAGCAAACCCTTCACAAGCTCTTGTCGGTATGGAATTAAGTGTCTGTGAGTATATAATGAGTGAAGATGGAGAATTTGTGGCGTCTATTTCTTGACTTACCCAACTGAATGACTGCAACAAAATGTAACATTTTGAGTTAACTTTATTCTCTAGCTTTTAGGTAATCACTTTATAAAACTGGGATAAGTGAAAACATGTATTTTTTTCTAGCTAGCTTATTTCACTTAGCATAATGCACTTAAGGTACACCCATGTGGTTGCAAATGGTAGAATTTCCTTTTTACTTGTGTCTGAAAATATTCATATATAATACATTTCATAAAAGTTGTCCGTGTTTAAGATAGATTTTTATTGATTTCAGAGAGGGAGGAAGGAAGAAGGAGAAAGATAAAAACATCAATGATGAGAGAGCATTTTAACAAAGACATATTTATTTTCCAAATTATATAATACTATAATAAAATGGATATTAATACCTAAATGTTCTTAGGTAAATGTGTGTTTTATAATCTATTAATTAATAAATTATTTTTTATATTCACCATCATAAACATGCTATACAAATCCAAACAAATAAGAAAATCTACAATGTCCAGACTCTCATTCATGAGAGACTGACATAACTTTAGCTTCCAAACTAATTTATAATGTACATGGAATGCAATTTTTTGGCATATTACCTAGCCCATATAAATTATGTTCTCATCTCAGCCTATTCTTTGGAGATACTTGTTGAAATGTCAATACAAAGGACTTTAGTAGGCTTTTTTCCAAATTGTTTACTTTACACTCATGTCTGATACATGATCAGATTTTGAATAATACTCCAAACTTATTTTTATTGTAAGACTTATATTTAATTTCTTTGTGTTTTAAGTAGTTTATGTTACATTGCAAAAGGTAAAAAGCTCACTTTTACTCTCAGCATATTTACTCTTGAAATTGCAACATTTAGCAGGAGCACATGCATATTTTTACTCATGTAGAACTCGTGCCCTTCAATGTGTAGAGATAATTTGTGGTCTGTATTATATATGGTTGTGGAAATTGAATCACAGGCATATTAAGTGACATTTAAATAATGACAGTGTTGGGACCACTCTGTAGGATTCTGAGTTAAAAGAGTATCTTTTTCACTATCACAAAAGTCCACCTTCTTGTCATTTTTAAAACTACTTATTCATTTTTTTTGTTTTAATATGTTGTTCAAGGTAAGTGGCTTATTCTAAGATATGTGACTTCAAATGGATCATATGTGAAACATCTATATCTGACACATTGTCCGCAGAATAAATTCAATGGATTTAAACTTTTAATGTCTCCAGGCAAGGAAAAAAAAAAGCTGATGAATGACACACTTAAAATGAGAAAGTTTGTGCCATGTAAGCCACCATGATTCTGGTGAGGTCATGAGGAAAAAATGGATGCCATGTTTAGCCTCAGGAAAGTCAATGGGTCTCCTGCCAACTTGAGATGCTTATACATTCCCCTTAAAATGTTGTGGTTAACTTCTCCAAAGAATGTGAAAGTTGATTTAAATAAGTTTCCAGAAACTGAACTGTTTATTCCAGCTTCTCCAAAAAGCTTTGATATGTAAATCAATTTGAAAACAAAGATATTTTTGTCTCTTACGGTTTTCATCCTCTATGTGTGTTAAATGGCAACTTTGGGATAATTTCCTTTGATCTAAGAAATAGGCCTAATGTAGATTTGGGGAAGGTCAGTGTAAAATGAAGAGATTTAATTCTATCCAACCAAAATGAAACACATTTGTACGATGCAGGGCATAAGAAATAAGATCTGGGATGAAACATAGGTTGGTTTAAATCCCTGTCTGCTACTGTGGCCCAAATTAAGTCAATGGACCTTTGGAGCCTTGGTTTCACTATCTGGGAAATGGGGATGAACTTATGACCCTCTGAGTTTTGGAAGAATTAGAGGTCATATATTTAAACATCTAACCCAGTTCAGACTTAGAGCAAGCACTCATACAATGGTAGTCAACTAATTTGGTTACTTTTGCACTTCTGAACACTGTTAGATGGCTCATGCTAGTGCTTCCTGCCGGATATACTAAGAAGAGTAAGACATTATCCTTGAAAAAGGCAACAAATGAAAAAGCTTAAAGTGCACTAAAGAAATAAGCAATTTTAATATACTATGGTTCTTCTCCTGTGTATGTTTGAAGACTGGCACCTTATAGGCAATAATACCTTTTTCTTTCCTTTCTGCTGGGAAGATGACCTTCAGCCAATATACACAAGGATGGCGCTATTGCTTTATGTGGCTAACATTCATTTCTATTGGTCAATGCCTCTGTCATACAGGTCTTCAGATATTTCATACATCACTCCTCCTTTTATACTTTATTATGGCTATTTTTTTCTAAAATATATTTTATTGATTTTAGAGAGGAAGGGAGAGGGAGATAGAAACATCAGTGCTGAGAGAGAATCATCAACTGGCTGTCTCCTGCATGCCCCCCACTGGGGACCAAGCCCAGAACCCAGGCATGTGCCCTTGGCCAGAATCGAACCTGGGACCCTTCAGTCCATAGGCTGATGCTCTATCCATTGAGCAAAACCAGCTAGGACTATTATGGCTATTTTAAGATAAAAGACACAAATATCCTCTGAAATCATGCAGATTGTTTTCCTCTTCTGAACAATTTTTATTTTTGTTTTGAGTATAAATTCTCATTCACATTTCTTTTTTTTTTCTTTTTTTTAAAAATATTTTTTATTGATTTTTTACAGAGAGGAAGGGAGAGGAATAGAGAGTTAGAAACATCGATGAGAGAGAAACATCGACCAGCTGCTTCCTGCATGGCCCCAACTGGGGATATGCCCACAATCAAGGTACATGCCCTTGACTGGAATCGAACCTGGGACCCTTCAGTCTGCAGGCCAATGCTCTATCCACTGAGCCAAACCGGTTAGGGCATCACATTTCTTGATAGGTAAATGAATTGTGACAATTCTTTGAATTTTACCTTCTATAATATTGACATAGATAAATCATATTAGATCTTTATTCATCCCCCCAAAAATGTTTTCTCCTAACCTGGAGGGGAAGGCATCTTGATCGGTTTGAACTTCCTCTTAGCAGGTTTTCCCCTTTCAGCCTTGTGAAACACCATATGACCAACAGCTGTGTTTTTTTTTAAAACAAACAGATTTCACTGAAAATGTCAGTGTTGGCATTTTAAAACAAACAATTAAATTAAAAGTTTGACAAACCAGGAGGGGTATACTTTGGATTTTTAGAAACAGCATCTTTCACCAATTCCAGTCAGCCTTTAGTTTTCATGGATGTCAGTAACAATTGGTTCTGTGTGCTGATTAATTAGTGTTTAATCAACAAAATATGAATGTTATGATTACTGATACTTTTCATTCTTGATCCCACACCGAAGCTTTCCTATTGGCTATTCCCAACTCTTTTGGGAAAAGTCTCTAAGATACATAAACAAGGCCATGAAATATCATTTATTCAGGAAGTGGTATCCAGTGGGTTCGGCTGTGATGTTACATGTGTATTCCTCAAAATCACTGTGCTGTGCAAAATAACACAATAAAATTCACAGGCTTATAAGAAACATGGAGTTGGGCACAATGCTCAAACATGTCACCAGTGACATATTAAAATGTTAGGAATTTGCCTGGTCGGAGTGGCTCAGTTGATTGAGCATCATGCCGTGAACCTAAAGGTCACCAGTTTGATTACTGGTCAGGGCACAAGCCTGAGTTGCGGGCTCCATCCTCAGTAGGGAGTGGGCAGGCAGGAGGCAGCCAATCAATTTCTCTCTCTCTCCCTTTCACTCCCTCTCAAATCAATAAAACATATTTTTAAAAGTTCAGGATTTAATAAAAATGATAGCTAACATATACTAAATGATCAAGAAATACATGCCTAGTGTAATAAGTATGGGACCTTACTTGGATAAGACCTGGAGCTTGCTTGTGGAAGTGCTCCTGGAAAGGGTTGCTGCTCTTGAGTTATTCTGAAGAAGCAGAAGGAAGTTTTCTGGATCCCTGATGAAAAATCTTAACAATCGGCATTCCAGGCATGGATGGGTGTGGCTGATATCCTTGGTGAACGGAGGGAGCTCACAGATGTTGGAGGTGTGAGTGATTCTCCCTTGTGTGGGTTCAGCTGGGTGCCACTGTCTGGGTTCACGTAGTGTTTCTCACGGATGAAGTGGTACCTAAACAAACATGAAATTTCCGCGATGCTCAAATTGTTTTCTAGTGTATCAATGGCGTGAAAATAAAATCTGTTTTCAAAACAATCATTACAGCAGAACTGTTTTATAATTATTTCACAAATTAGATTTCTGAAAGGTGAACACTTTAAATATTCCTACATTGCAAAACATTTCTGATGTCCAGAAAAACATTTCTGATGTCCTATGAAAGCCTGTACCCTGGCCTTCTAGAATACTCACAAAGCATTCATCCAGACTTTGACTCAGAAGGATTTGAATTTGATCCTAACTTTACCTGTTTTTTTGATAAAAACGCCCGTAACCTTTTCAAGCTTAATTTTCTAAGCTGTGAAATAAAGATGAAAAGTTCTACTTCATAGGGTTACTGTGATGATTGAAAGATAAAATGGATGAAACTCCCTAGAGAATGACTCACACAAAAAGCACTCAATGAATGGTAGTTGCTCTGAATGTTTTTAACCATATAACTTACTATTATGTTACACCTATGCTGAGTGTATTGTCACTTGTATTATTGTTACTTGAATGTAAAGCTCTGTGATGTTTTTAAAATGATGAATATTTTTAAAGCTCATATTTGCACATATTTCTTGCTTTGTGTGTGTTTTTGTTTTGTTTTAGTGTTAAGCATGCCTGATTTCAGGACATATGTTCCACTCATACTTAGGCCCACAGCACTTATACTTAGGCTGCATTTTTTGTGTGTATAGAATGAAATGCATTTTTTAGATGATATGGCTGGAAATTTGCGGCTAGCATAAGGTGAGTGAAAATTGTGGTTATTGTGTCATTAGATTCCTAATCTTTCTGGCTTTAACGTTGTAGATGTAAAGGAAGGTTTCTCCTCAGAAGTGGTTGTAAAATTAATCCTGAGTGGGCAACTAGAGACATGCCTAAATTATCTCTACTTTCCATCCCCATGGTCTGCTGATGATCCAGGAAGCGGAACATCACTGCATTGGAAAGAATCAAGATTTCTCTGGAGATTGCTCTGGTCTGGCAGAAAATATGGTGCCTGTTACATACAGATAGAGAACTCTCTGGCAAGTTCAGGTAGGCATTAAATTATTATCATTGTTATATTCTTCTGTTTTTCCTTTGTTCTTGTTTTCAAATTTATTTTAAATTATTTTGTGTTCCTCCCAAGCAACCTGCTAAAAGATGGCAATGCTTATGTGAATATAGATCTCTTTGTTTCCTAAAGGAAATACGTATGTATCAAGAAGTTATTATAATGATTAAACTATGAATGAAAAGTGCAATAATGAAAATATGTTTACTGCACTGATGTGGCACAGAAGAAAACTAAAAACTCTGATTGAAATAGTCAAAACGTTTCCCAAAAGTATGTTATTACTAAATATGTTTTTGAAGGATACACAAAAAGAGTGGGAGAGAAAGACAGTGAGAGGCAGAAAGGTCAACCCTTTAAAGCATGATGTGCCATAGGGTTAGTCACTCCCGGTTGCTGGAGAGTGACTGGGTGAGGCTGGAGAGGGGCAGAGTCACTCCTGAAGAACAGGAGCTGAGAAGCTGGTGGAAGACTACTAGGCTTTTCATGTCACATTTTATTCTCTGGAAATCAGAATCCCTCACATCAAAAATTACACTTGATAGGCGGGGTTGTGTGGAAAAGGACTGTCAGGAATATTTTGTGTTTATTTCTTTTGAAAGAAAACAGATAATATCTTGACAATAAAGGAATTCTTGAGTCACTCAGTATCTACCATACTAAAGAAAATCATGTCATCCTGGAGAAATCGAGGTATATTGGTCATATGGTGGATCATGAAGATACTTCCAAAGACCCTGGAGAGGCAGCAAAACTCAGGATGAGAGTCAAGACCCATGTGTATTAGCTGCCCTGTCCTAATTGGCAATACTGAGTTTTCTAAGCCTAAACGTGGAGGCAGTTTATTTATGGACCTTTTGGTTAGGTTTGGCATCCTTAACACAGTTATCCACACACCTGATTTTTTATAGTAATGACTACTATTACAATGAAATGATCCCTTAATTCCTTTTGGGTCCTCATCTGTCTGCCTCTTCTCTTTTCTTTCCTTCTAAGCACCTCTCTCTCTCTCTCTCTCTCTCTCTCTCTCTCTCTCTCTCTCTCCCCCATAAATATAAATTTACTAGAGGCCTGATGCACAAAATTTGTGCAAGAGTAGGCCTTCCTTCCCCTGGCTGCCAGTACCAGCTTCCGTCTGGCACCTAGGACCCAGGCTTCCCTCATAGCCTCAGCTTCATCCTGAAGGTTGTCTGGAAGGATGTCTTGTCTAATTAGCATATTATGCTTTTATTATTATAGACTAGAGGCCCGGTGCACAAAAATTTG
>NW_005358567.1:1011456-1054476 GCF_000412655.1 Myotis brandtii | reverse complement strand
CAAGCAAGCCTCATGTTCGCTTCCAGCTGTCTGGCTGCCGGCCGCCATCTTGGCTGACAGTTAATTTGCATAAATATATTCTGATTAGCCAATGGGAAGGGTAGCGGTCATACGCTAATTACCATGTTTCTCTTTTATTAGTGTAGATACTCAGAGGCTTCACAAATATCACAAAATATAATAGCGCTAACCAGCTTGGCTCAGTGGCAAGAACATTGGCCTGCGGACTGAAGGGTTCAGGGTTCAATTCCAGTCAAGGGCATATACCTTGGTTGCAGGCTCAATCCCTGGCCCAAGTCGGGGAGTGTGCAAAGGCAACCAATCAATGTGTCTCTCTCACATCGATGTTTCTCTCTCCCTTCCACTTTCTCTAAAAATTAAGGAAAAATATCCTCAGCTATCTATATCTATATCTAATCTATATCTATATCTACATATATATCTATATACATATACATACATACATATACTAGTACATATATATGTATTAAAAGAAAACTTTTACTTGACTATGCTGCCTATTTCACATCATGCAATTTCTCTCCTTTGTTCCACTGCCATTATTTTCTTTTTATGATTAATCGGCGTTCACTGTTTCTCCCTCCTATTTATCTAATGCCCCTTTTAAGCCTCTGCTATCTAAATTCTAGGCCCATAATTCTTCTGAAACAGATCCTTCAGAGACCTCAAATGGTTTTCTTCTTCCTAAGCCAATGACCTTTCTCCCCCTTCATGCCCTTAATCTCTGGTGTATTTCACATCACTCAGCCATACTTCTTCTTTGACGTCTCCAAGACAACTGTATATTGGATTTCATTCCCCGCCCCCCACACCCCTCCGACCATTGCCTTGGTTTTAAACACTATCTCTTCTTGACAAACTACTCTATATATCAAAATTCATCAACTTCCTAGTTTCCAATATAATGTTAACTACCAAAACAGGGATTATTAGATGAAATTTTGATATTACAGGAATATCCTATCTATCTATCTATCTATCATCTATCTATCTATCTATCTATCTATCTATATATATATATATAGTAATAAGTATTAAAAATAGCAAGCTTTAGTGTAGTATTTATGAATTTAAGAAAACACAATATCATCTTAAATATCAGATACTTTATAGAGTTGCTGGAAGTACTCACTTAATGTTTGCAAAGTGCTTAAATTAATACTTGACATGCAGTTGGTATATACATTTTCAAATGTTAATAATTGTTTTTTGTTAATAAAATGTGTACAAAATTTGGAATGACACAAAATCTAGTTCTTCATTTTTAACTAAGCATTTTTTTCCTAAATCATACTGATTTGGTATTGGAAAATTTCCACTATTTTTTCTTTGTAATAGTATGCACAATTTCTGTATCTGGTTGCATTTTTGGTGTGTATATTTTCCCACAAACAAATACAGATTGAATTCTTCCTAGTCTAAATAAAAGGCAGGGCTGGAGGAAAGCACCTAATCATGGAATTAAACATTTGTGGTCAACTTTTTCTATTGAAAACTAGTTTTTCACATTTTGAGTCAAGTTGCTTTATTGTGAATGGTTAATAGATGTGTTATCTTATTTGCCAAGCTTTGCAAATGTTTTGTATCTGGAATATGTATTATTTATATAAATTAAAACATTGATTTATTTTTTGTAGGATGCATTTTTAAAAGATTGAACTTAATAATGACAATGAAAGATTTAAACTTATTAAATCAACTGCTGTATCATGATCTTACTATGTTATAATTAGTGGACCCGGAGATCTTTATATACCAAGTATTAAATTGTGGGCCCACTTCCTTTTTATTTGTTTTCCATAAAAATTCCCTTAAATTTTTATTTTTCATAAAAGTTTTATCTTTAGATCTTATCTCTGTGGGTTATTTCTACATAGTATGTTTTTAACACTTCATTCCTCCATCTCTACCTGGATTCTATTACCCTGTATTATTATGGTCAACTCTGAGCATTGTGCAGTTTAGTATATGGAAGTGATAAAAACTAGCTGATCTGGTAAAGAAAAGATCTAAGTGATGAGGATGCTAAGCCAAATATTCCTCAAAAAAGAAATGGAGAAAACAGACACACTTTTTTTTTATTCTGGGAAAGAAAACAAAATAGCTATTTCCTCATCTTTTTTTTTTTTTTTAAGGGGAAAGAGGGCGAGGAAGATATATACTAGTAGATTTATGTTATATTGTCCCAGAGGACAGAGATGTAAGTAGTGGGAAGCAAGATATCATTAACACTCAAAACTCAAAGAAAGGAATGCACTGCCAGAAAATAATAAGTTCCAGTGAAATTACAATAACCACCTCTCATGAGATTGTACAAAGGATTTATGAAGAGTTCCAGCAAATACTTTCAAAGTAACTTTCAAAAGTCTGAGACATGATTACTCTTGGAGCATTACTTTAAATGGATCATTACTCTTCTCCTAAGATCTTCAATTTGAGATTGCAGTTGCCAAGATAGCAGGCACCTGAATGATTTACATTCTCTGAAATATGATTCCATGATTGTACGGAAACCAAGTGAAGAGGGCCCTGACATCTTTGCACTTTTAGTATCACATCTTGCATATATTCTCTTCCCTCTGGTCTGAACAAATCTGTATGTGGAAATCAGTATCTTTTCTTGTGTTTCTTCAAAATATTATTACACAATTTCTGTGTGTAGCAGACGTGGCTGGATAATTGGGGAGTTGGAGCCATTTCACAATTGCATAAACTGTATACTAGCATCCCTGTTTTTTAAGTTCTTTAAGACTTGGAATCACCAGTGACCACCTTTCTTGTCCATCACAAGCCTCATCCATGGTGTACCCCTTTTTATTCTCTCACAGGGTTTTAAAAATATATATTTTTATTGATTTCAGAGAGGAAGGGCAAGGGAGAGAGAGATAGAAACATCCATGATGAGAGAGAATCATTGAAAGGCTCCTCCCTGCATGCCCCACACTGGGGATCGGGTCCGCAACCCAGGCATGTGCCCCACCAAGAATTGAACCATAACCTCCTGGTTTATAGGTCAGCGCTCAACCACTGAGCCACACTGACCAAGCTCTCACAGTATTTTTATTGAAATTGTCTCCTCAGTATATTGTGGGAAGTGGTTAATCTCTTTGCTCGCTACTCAGCTCTTGGGTGACAACACTCTCAAATCTTATTGATAAGTAGTATCTTGATACATGCTATTTACTCTGGGTCTCACCTTTGCTCAACCCTGCCTTTCAAATTTCATTATTTCTCATCTCTTCCTCTCCCAACACTTTACGTAATTGAAAAAGAATTATAGAGTTTTTCTATGTGATATTATATAAATGATGGTAACCAGTTATACATTTGAGGAGATAGGTCTACTTGGTATTTCTTAATGTTTTTTATATATTTTTATATAGGTGTGTTCCTTTTTTGTCTGGAATTAATCTTTATTACATCTGTTCAAACTCTATTAGACTTTCAAACTTGACCAAAGTCCATGCTCTCCATGAAATCATCCAAATCACTCTAGCACATATTGATCAACCATGTGTGTTTTTTTTTCCTGAAAATGTACAGCCTTATTATCATATTTTTTGAAAAGTTATTTCCTGTATATTGATGTTATTTTCCAAACTGAACAATAAGATGTTTGTTTTTTTATTTTTTAAAATAAGAATTGATACTAAATACTGTGTTCATGTAAGTATTTATGCATATTCCCAAAATACTAATAGCATTATTGTTGTGAAGCATTTATCTCTAGGACTGCCTGGCTTGACTAGAGTGGAGTGTCTTCTCTCCAATTCCTTGAATTGGGCTTAATTTTCAAAAGTCAGCTGCAAGAGGCATTTAAACATTTCCAATAAAAATATAGACTTAATTGTCAAAATAGAGGCCATTGATCCTGAGAGACACAATACTTTGATTTTAGTTCTACCTAAACGTGGCAAATGTTGGCGATTGGAAGGTCAGTCTTTCTAATATTAATTTTTCCTTCCCACTTAGCCGTCATGATACATGAACAAATTTTACTAACACATGTTCATCTTATTCTTATACATAGAAGCATCAGCATGATTCCTGAAAATGAATTATGGGGCTAAATACCACGATTAATGATTTTTGTTCTTACGCCCATGCAGTTCAGAACATTTTGATTCAATTATCTCTGCATGCCCAAGATTCAAATAAATTTTTCTCTGCCTGAATCACATCTTAATAATTCCATTGTCATTACCCTTATAAAATGTCAGCTTTATTAATCCTGCTATAATTAGTACTAGGAAAGTAACAGAATTTGGGTGGCTTTGATCTGGACTAGATTACCAACTCATGGAGAGAGGTCAGTCTGTAGATGACACTAGAGCAGGAAAAATACAGCCATTCTGAAAAAACTGAATAAGGAAAGTAGTTCTCCTTTTCAAATGGTAAGACATATGGTCTTAGATAAATCACTTCATCTCCTGCAGCTAAATTGTCTCCTTTAACAAAACAGAAAAAAACTATGATATACCTTCCAGGGTGTGAGTTTGAAAATAATACCTCTAAATTTCCTATTATGATTCCTGGCATGTGCATGCATGCACAGACACACACACACACACACACACACACACACACACACACACACACAATTGTCCCATGTTTTAATTATTCTTCCATAATTAAATTACTATTATTTGGTTGCTATTAATATTTAAATTACCGATAAGTTAGAATGATCCTAGAATTGTGGTAAAGTTGGTTTTAAAACAAGCTTGATAAGATTGGGAAACAATGAATGAATGTATTTTCTCTATGATGCTGTTTCCATAATCTTATGTGAAAATATGCTCAAAACGGATGCCAGAAAGCAGTTATTGATTGGTAGCCCTGGATAATTATGGGTTAAAATAATGGGTTATTTGAAATATAAACATATTACAACTGTAGGCATTTATACATGAATGTATTTAGATATTCAGAAAGATTTCTATAGAAGGACATTTACTATAGAATAATTTATAAGAATAGAGAGATTTAAAACAATATAATTATCCAAACTTAAGAAATTAGTAGAATCTATGATTTTAGATGTACTTGTCAAATTACTTTTTCTATTAAATATTCTAATATAAAATTATTAAATGTGAAAAATAATAACAATAATAGGTAATATATCATATAAGATATTTAAAATATTAAAATGTGAAAATATTTATTTCCAACCTTTTTTTTCAAGATTTTGTACATAATACATAAATATTGTTAAGGATAATTTGCATTTCTTAACTTTTCCTATATTTTACAATGTTCAGTAAAAATATTACTACTTACCAAGTTTTTGGGTATTTCTTTTTTTTTTGAGAGTATGTTTATTAAAGCTAGGGACAATGAAATAAGAAAAGACATACCTAGATTTTAAAAAATAATATATTGCTATAAATTAGTTTTAGTAATGAAACCCAGTAAATATTTTCATGGAGACATCTGTTAAAAAAATAATTTAAGGAAATAATTGGAAATAAGTTGGTGATTAATATGCCAAGTTATAAACATAGTTGTTAGTCTTTGCTAAAAAAAATCTGGATTAAATTAACACTGTTGTTTTAACGTTTCAGAGACTCTCTTAAATGCTTCTGAATAATTTAATTTTTTAAACAAATACAATTCTTAATGAATTTGCATTTTGAAAAGCTCCATGGCTATTTAATAATATATATTAACTTGTCATCAACCCTAAATGTCACAGAGTCAAGAGAATTCGCAGCTAGACATGTACCTAGGGGGCTGATAGCTCCTTGAAATGTTTTGTGGGGTCATATAGCTTTTTTGGTACCAAATACTAACCAACTATTTTTTAAACTAAAATAGACATAAGTACCTCAATAACTGAAATTTATCTTTCTGGGCTGTGATGTTTGACCACAACTAATATTCTTAGTGAAGAAAGCCTTGATTGAGATGTTAAGTTTTAGATGAAATTATAAGGGAACAAGGAAAAACTATAACATTTATTATCAATGATCAATGTACAGAATTATATTTGATCACTTTTCTTTTCTTTTTTCTTTTCTTTCTTTCTTTTTTTTTAACTAATTTACTAAAAAAGACTGGCTTGTTGTTCAACAAACTATTTCTTTTTGTCCCCAGGTTGAAAATTGTACTACTTTATTCATTATATTTTCAGTTAGTTTAGGTCATGTGAATGAGTTTTTACTCACTGAATATGACTAAAGGTGATACACACAGCTTTTTTTTTTTTTTTGGAAGAGGGGTAATAAATTTTGAATTAAATTTATTGTGGTGACATTACTTAATATGACCATACAGGATTCAGGTGTGAGTTTCTATGTTACAAGATCTGTATATTGCATTGTATATCCACTACCCAAAGTCAAATTTTCTTCCATCACCTATGGCAACAACCACACTACAATTTGTGTCTATGAGTGTCAGTTTTATATCCCACAGATGCACACAACTTTTATACCTGGACTAGAGGCTGGGTGCATGAAAATGTGTGCACTCTGGGGGTCCCTCAGCCCGGCCTGTGCCCTCTCACAGTCCAGGACCCCTCAGGGGATGTCCACCTGCCAGGTTAGGCCTGCTTCCTGGGGGATTGGGCCTAAGCTGGAAGTCAGACATCCCTCTGGCAGCCTGGGAACCCACAGGGGATGTCCAACTGTGGCTTAGGCCCACTATAAGCCACAGTTGGATCCTTAGCACCGTGGAGGAGGCAGGAGAGGCTCCCTCCACCGCCGCTGCACTCGCAGCCGTCAGCCCAGCTTGTGGCTTAGTGGAGCTCCCTCTGTGGGAGACACTGACCACCAGGGGGTAGCTCCTGCATTGAGCGTCTGACCCCAGGTGGTCAGTGCGTGTCATAGCAACTGGCCGTTCCCAATTAGGGTAAATTTGCATATTACCCTTTTATTATATAGAATGGTAAAAGCTTCCATGCAATTTTCCTTCCAGTAAGCTGGTTTTAGAGAGCCTCAGTGACCTATAGATCAGCAGAAATGCAGTATGAAAGAACCAGTGTCTCTGCGTTATTGTGTTTAAGGATGCCAATGAAGAACTGCAATGAGCTGTTCCTTAAATAACTTATGTCAAGTCTTAGGAAACTTAAGGATTTGTTACAGCAGTTAGCCTATCCTATTAGAAAATAGTACTTTTATAGGATGCCCTCTAACTAAAACCTAAAATATGTGATACTGCCTTAGCTGATAGGAAATGATCAGCAAAGAAATACAGACCTCTGCCTTTAAAGATATCTTATAGACAATACAGCTAGTGAGTGTATAGTTCAGGGTAAGTCATTGGAAATAATCAGATTGACGGTGTGTTTTGATGATTATTGGCTTTTAGTTAAGATATAATAAGAAAGAGATGCTCTCGGGTGAGAATTATTTGGCTTTGAACAAAATATTGAAAAAAATAATTAGGAAAGTCTAGAGATCAAGAGCCTTTTGGGAAAGATAACTTTTTTGGATGCAAAATAATAATATCCTAGACTAAAATAGATCATGAATTCCAAAATCCCAAGATTCCTCACTTAAAAAATATAAATATCATATATCTGTTTATGAGTGCTACCTTCCCACTTAGGTTTATTTATTTATTTAAAATGTATCTTTATTGTTGCAAGTATTATAAATGCCCTCCTTTTTCCCCTTGACCTTCTCCACTCCACTCCCACATGCCACCCCACACAGGCTTTCACTACACTATTGTCTATGTCCAAGATAATCCGTGTTAGTGTGATGAAATAAATTAGTTTTAAGAATTATATCTAGAAAAAAAGTTTGGGTGAGGTTAGTGGAATGATAATTAATTAGATCAAAAGATTCTAAGTTTTTGAATGAATTGTATTTCAAAGAAACAATAAACCCAGGCCTTTTACTCTCCCCAAAATCAACTGATTGTTCAAGCGTCTAAACAATCTTTAAGTTCCAAAACTAGCAGCACAAGAAGTAGAACTGGTAAGCACTGCAGACCTCAAGTAGACTGTATTCCCTAATACTCATTTTACCAGTAGATATGGTCATGGATGGTGTAACCATATATTTTATCGCCAAACTAATGTTTTAAAGAATGAAAGGGGGTGCTATTAAAAATAATGCAGAGACAACAGCCATATACTAGGATGCTCTGAGCAATCCCTAACCATGGACAATAAGGATAGATGAAGAACATACTAGAGGGAAGAGCCAAGGATTGCTAAAGACAAGAGACAATGGTGTGTCTCTTGGTGAGCAGACTCTGGTCTAATCAATAATTTTTTTACACCTCCTGGGTACAGGATTTTTATATGATGATCCAGCAGGATTTCAGATCTAATATGGACTGATATCTGCTGTTTTCTCCCAATATTCCTTTTTCTGGATCACTGAGTTATCTGCTCTTTATTCTAATGTATATTGAGTGTTGGTGAGTGGTGGTGTATCATTTTTGTTTTTATGTCTTTACTAGAGGCCCAATGCATGAAATTCATGCAAGAGTAGGCCTTCCTTCACCTGGTTGCTGGCACTGGCTTCCCTCCAGCACCTGGGACCTGGGCCCACTCCAGCTGCCGACACCCGGGACCTAGGCTTCCTCTAGCTGCTGGCACCGGGACCTGGGATTCCCTCACAGAGGGAGGCCCTGCCCACCCGCCGCAGCCCGCTGGTTGGTGGCCTGCTCCTCCTTCTGCAGGGCTATCATGGGGCAATGGCCGGCCCCCTGGCCAATCGCATTGCACCCACCTTGGCTGGCCTGGCACCAGTGGGTGTCATAGCTTGGTCCCAAATGGATGGTCGATTTGCATATTATGCTTTTATTATATAGGATATCATGAGTAGCTACTGAGAACTATATATTCCCTGTAGATTTTGGACTTTTAACTGGATACAACTACTAAAATTGTCTTTAAGTTGGCTCTGTGGGAAAGAAAATGTGTGTATTTTATAGCATGGGGCTGAGTAAAATGGATGTTTTTTTCTAAGGTGCAGACCATGGCAAAAAGAAGCTGGTTAATTATTCATCAAATATGTTCATTCTCCCATTGGGCTCAAGGTAGCCTGCATGTCCTTTCCTCACTTCTGTTACATATGGCAGATTGACTGAGTCTTGCCTCATGGAGTAAGAATTCAAGTGATATTCACCACCCCTGGGCCTGGCCCATAAATGCTCCTGCATGATTCTCTATATTCTCTGTACCTCCTGTTTCCAGCTGGATGCAAAGATCTAGGACAGAATCATACGTCCCTAGGGTATGATGAAGTCACAGATGGAAGGAACCAGAGTCCTCAAATCACCATCAAACAAACACCTGCACTGATGTGTTATATGAGTGAGAAATGAGCCTCCATTGTGTTAAGCCTCTGAAATCTGGGAGTTGATTCTAAGACCATTTAGTTGAGTCAACCAAATACATTGTCTTGGTGACCCTACACTCCAAATTGGCACTCTGTTTCAGGTTAGTCACATATAGGATGAAGACAAGTAATAATTACCCATAAGTTACTGAATTCATATAAAAACTCTCTGTCAAACTGTTAAATTAAAAGTTTTAAGAAGCCTAGAAAACAAGCAATAAAATGAGAGGGTGGGAGATGTATTTCCCAGGGACATAATGGTAAAAGCAAAGGTCATTGAAAACAGGAACTCAATCTGTTATTGGAGATTGGTCCAGATTTTGTCTGGAAGGCAGGGAAATTGATTGACAACTAAGTCTAATGATTGACTTCCTGAATGGTGAATTGAATTATTTTTTTCCAACAAAATGGAGTGATTTTCATGTGGTCAATTATTTGCAGTTTTCCACAACTTTCCTGCTGAATTATGGAAAATTAAGGTTGTATAAAAGGGAAAGCTCTAATGCTTGGCTAAGTGAAAGTTCAGATGTAGAAGTAAGGGTTGGATTAAGATGAAATGAGGGTGTGGAGAGGAGAAATAATTTCACCTCTCTAACTGTACAACAAATGAGCAAAACCTACACAAAGTAGCAGAGCAATGTATGCAGAAGTGTGACTATGTGTACAGCCTTTGTTTAATGGGGCCCTCTCTGATTTCCTGTTTCAATAACTGTAAGTTGGTGGTCTATCATAGTTCCTGATGCATAATAGGAAAAGTGTGGGTACTCAGTAAACTAGAGGAGAAAGGAAGTATAATACTCCTAGTTTATGTTTAGCTGATGACATTGCAAACTTCTTTTTGACTTAAAAAAGAGAGATGGCATTTATATCTGTCACCCCATTTAGATTCTACTAGTATCTACATTTTGGTAGGTAGGATTTGAGTTGTCAGAGTTTATTTGTATCACACATGGTACATAGTATATTCTCAAAAATGTGTTAATTGGTTATTCTTTTTTATTTTTTAAAAAAAGCACCTCTAATACATCTGAAGTTGCTCAGCAGTCCACTCAAATTTTAATTATCACACCTTTAGGAGATTATCTGTTATCTAATTTTTTCACAAAATATGAGAGGTGGTGAAGGCAGTGATGGGAGGTAGGTGGATGTGCGCTGAAAGGAAGGCTAGCTCCACAATGCTTCCTTGAAAAAAAAATTGCACCTTGACTCTGTGACTAATTCTTTCTGTCTTCTCCCATTTCTCTTGGTTGGGTGTCTGTCCTCCCACCACATGTCTGGCAATAGCTTAGAGCTGGTACTCTTAATGCTTTTTAACTGCTTAAATTATTATTATTTTTCTATAACACACCTGCATAATTAGTGTATCTAATGGCTTCTCATTTATCCATCTATTTTTTCATTTATTTTTTCCTATGTCCTGAATTATGTACTGCTATCTTCAGCTAACCTGACAAATTCTAGATTTTATGAGACTAAATTTATTTATTTGGCTACTTTTTTGTTCCAGCCTTTGTTTTGAAAAAACCATGCTGTGATTTACCTAGTCATCTCCATTCCATCCTAATCGATTAATGTACAAGTCCTGACACGACACATGTTTCCTGCTAGCAACAGAATTCCCTGCGTTGTATTTGCTCACTTTATTAAAGAGGTATTTAGAGATATGAAAGAAACCCTTCCCTACATCTGACATCATGAATGATGGAGTGGAGTGATTACAAGGAAAGATAAAGAAGGCTCTGCTTACACAGGATTTCCTCAGAGGTTCATGGACTTTGAACTGAAAGAATACCATACTATCATTACTATTAACTGGATGCTCTTTCTGAAATGGCATTGTGGAAATGCTTTATGGAAATTTCATTCATACCTCACAATAACCCAAGAGGAGGTGCTCTGCTGTCCCCATTTTGCAGATTCGAAGCACTGAGGCAGAGAAAAGTCAAGCAGTGTGTAGGTAAGTGGAATAACTGAGCTTCAGACCCAGGTTTGTCTGATTCCAAGGTCTCCCATTATGCTGGTTTCCTCACTATAAAACAAGGGATGTGTTTATGTTGCTTTACAATTTGCCAGGTACTTTTCTGCATATTCTTTACTTCAATCCACATAGTAATTCTGTGATGAAAGCGCTATTGTTTTCCTTATTTACAGCTGAGGGAATTGAGAGGGTCTACAGTGTGATTTGCCCAAGGTATCATTACCTTGGATTGGAGATTAAGATTTACTATTATGTCTTCATTTCTCTGCCTCTCAGTCGTGACTGCACAGAGAATTTCTAATCAAATCATGCACACACACACACACACACACACACACACACACACACATTCCCTGTGGCCTTATTCAAATAAAAAATTCTTCATCATTATATAAGTAGTGAATGCAAACACCAAGCTAATGAGATTTGAACTGAGAACAAACATTGGAGCAGCTATATATTCTGCTAAATAAAAGCAACACAGGGAATTACAAGAGGTCCTGCCCAGGAACTTCAAAGGAAATATGCTATTCTTATTAAGAACTCTTAATGCAAACTTATCCAAAACAGAATACAGAATGCCTGCTATGGGTATTTTCTATGCCACACTCATGAGTATCATTGCCCACTAGTCAATCTGACACACACACACACACACACACACACACACACACACACATAATGGAAATTTCAGGTGTTAAATTAGTCACCCTAGGGCACTTCTACAGAGTCCCTTGAATGCAGTAAAGGAAATATATGGAATGTGACAAAGAAAATTAATTAAAGTAGGCAATAAAGACTGCTGAGTTCAAACAAATTGTGGGCCCTGGCACATACGAATTCTATACCTGCAGGCCAGACTTCATGAAATCCAGACAAGCTAAAGCATGTTTTTATACTTTAATGAGGAAAAGAGGTTGTCATGTCACTTGGTTATTCAGACATGCATAGTGACCCCCTTGCATCTGAAAATTCTAAGAAGGAAAATTCATTGAAGTCTTAGAGTAATTTCTTCAGCAAAAGCATCAGAGTGCTTAATCGAATTCCATCTGGGGGTTTTCAATCAGAAATGAAGTTATTAAAAAACATTTTACCAACAGTCCAAAGAAAAAGAACACAAGCTTTAGAGTTAGTTATAAGAGAATTTAACTTATTCAAAAATGTTAACATTAGTCTGGGTTTCTATTTTTTCAGTCTCCTTTTAATGCTATTTTAATCTTTTTTCCCCTTCATAATATTTTCATGTCCATCTCTCAGAAATGGCTAGGGGAATTCTCCTTTGATTTTCTTTGTGTGAATACTCAAAAATGCTCTCTGTGGGACTTCTCCCTTAGGTAAAAACCTACTACCCCTTTAGCATTCATTTGTCCACATTTTTCTCTGTAATATGCAATGGCAAGGTGGGTAGCCAAACTCTGTGACTACCCTGTTTTCCATAATCTTTTTATCTCATTTTAAACTCTTCACAAGTTTCCCTTACCTGCTTTGGGACCTGTCTTCCCTCTGTTTCTAAACTTCCCATTTAGACTCACCAACAAACCTCCATCCACAGTTTCTCTAATTCTTTTGGGGGAGAAAAACATCATTGAACTGTCACTTTCAAGACTGTTTCTGTACATGAGTGAAGTCAAATTTATATCGATCAAAATGACGTTTGCAGAGCCAACTAAACTGAAACATCCGTATAATTTATGGCTTGTTATGTTTGATGACAAACAGACATTTTAATTAAGTTGGAGGTTGAAGCTTTAAAAAATTTCTGCCTGAATTTTATCACCCACAGCAAATCGAGCCTTGGATGAAAAAAGACATAAATAGCAGAATGGGTCCTTTACATATACATGGATAAAGATGCAGGTATTTACACTGTTTAAGTAAGATGGGACTGAGAAATAAAATACCAAGAATGTTCCATTGCCTCATAAAAGACATCTGTAGGAACCCTGTCTATAAAGAAAGTTTTCTTATTCTCCCCTGAGCCAAAACTCATAGATTATTAGTCACAGGCATAATAGTAATAGTAATTTTCATAAATATAGAGCTTTTCCCAAGCACCTTCCCATGGAATAATTTGCCCCTGAACCCTTAGGAATGACCTCATCTGTTGTATTGTCACAGTTAGTACCATGGGTGGGGACAGAACAGGGGAATAAACCTAGAGCCCATGGTTTGCAAGTGCTCTTTGGCCTCTTGGCTGAACCCCCTGGCCTGTATCAGACTCACAAGAAGCAGAGGGCCCTTAGGATTATTTCATTAGCAACTTGTGTCTTCTTGAAGAAATACACAAAAAGTCTAGAGCTAAGATTTAATGTTAAATATGACTTTGAAATTCAAATATAGAAAAACCTACTGAAGAGTGAACATTTTGCTATTTTGAGAGACAAGTGGGGGCATATTTTTGAAGTTTATAATTTTGCTACAGACATCCACATCTAATCTAATAAAAGAGAAACATGCAAATTGACTGCACCTCTGCTATGCCCCAAGCCACGCCCACCAGCCAATCAGAGCGACTATATGCAAATTAACCCAACCAAGATGGCAGCTGGCAGGCACGGAGCTGGAACAAGCAGGAGGCTTGGTTGCCCCAGCGATGGAGGAAGCCAACCTTCCCACCTGCCCTGCTGGCCCTGAGCTCCACTCAAGGCAACAAAGTTTCAATTATAGAAGCTAAATAAATCCCAGATACCTGCTTCCAGCCAGCCTCCACTGGGAGCTTGGGTGGCTGGGGGCTGTGGCCAGCCTGCAAACAGCCATCAGCCCCTCACCCAGGCTCACCACACCCTCATGGGGTGAGGGTCCCTGCTGGGGGGCTTGGCCAGCCTGAAAACAGCCATCAGCCCCTCACCCAGGCTGGCCAGGCACTCCTATACAATAAAAGGGTAATATGCAAATTGACCCTAACAGCAGAATGACTGGGAATGACTGGTTATTATGACACACACCAGGGGCAGATGCTCAATGCAGGAGCTTCCCCTTGGTGGTCAGTGCGCTCCCACAGGAGGAGCTCTGCTCAGCCACAAGTCAGGCTGATGGCTGCCAGTACAGCGGTGGTGGTGGGAGCCTCTCCTGCCTCCTCAGCACTAAGGATGATGTCCGACTGCAGCTAGGCCTGCTCCCCACTGGCAAGTGGACATCCCCCGAGGGCTCCTGAACTGCCAGAGGGATGTCTGACTGCCAGATTATGCCCAATCCCCCGGGGAGCAGGCCTAAGCCAGCAGGTGGTCATTCCCCGAGGGTTCCCAGACTGCGAGAGGGCACAGGCCGGGCTGAGGGATCCCCCCCCCCATTGCACAAATTTTTGTGCACCGGGCCTCTAGTATATATATAAAAGCCTAAGTGACCAGCCGACCGGCTGACCATCTGGTAACTATGACATGCACTGACCATTGGGGACAGACGCTCAATGTACAGGCATGGAAACATGGAACAGACTGATGAACCTCAGAGGGAAAGGGGGAGGGGGAGGGCAGGAAGAGATTAACCAAAGATCTTTTATGCATACTAGAGGCCCAGTGAACAGAAACGTGCACTGGTGGGGTCCCTTAGCCTGGCCTGCAGGGATCAGGCTGAAACCAGCTCTCTGACATCCCCAGAGGGGTCCCGGATTGCAAGAGGATGCAGGCCAGGTTGAGGGACCCCACTGGTGCACAAATCCATGCACCGGGCCCCTAGCTATTCAATAGATACAAGCTTTTCCCCAAATACTGGTGTGATAGTTTGCCATAACAAGGTACCAGAGATTTAGTGGCTTAATAGAGATTTATTTTCTCACAATTCTGAAGGTCAGAAGACTGAGTTTAAGATGTCAACAGGGTTGCTTTCTTCTGAGACCTCTGTCCCTGGTTTTCAGATGGCTGTCTTCTTCCAATCTCCACAGTCTTATACACAATTTAGTCAATAAAGGCTGGTACAGGAGAAATTAAAGCTCATAAGAAGATGAATTATGCTCAATTAAAATGTTATTTTCCACAGAAAGTTTCACATCAAGCTTGGCTCAGTGGTTGAGCATCGACCTTTGAATCAGGAGGTCACAGTTCGATTCTCGGTCAAGGCACATGCTTGGGTTGCAGGCTCAATCACCACTGTGGGGTGTGCAGGAAGCAGAAGATCAATGATTCTCTCTTATCATTGTTTCTCTCTCTCTCTCTCTCTCTCTTCTCTCTCTCTCTCCCCCTCTCCCTTCCTCTCGGAAATCAATAAAAATGCATTAAAATATGCTTAAAACATGTTTAAAATATAGTTGATGATATATTTGAAAAAAAAAATAACACATGAGTGCAGAGATGTATTATTTTAGCTATCTAAAAGGGTTAAAAACACATCTAAATGTTTTTCATGGTTTAATTTTAGCCTTGAAATAGCCAAGTGATTGCTGCTCTTATTAATATGCTGGATTTTGTTTGTTTATGCTGAGAGAACTAGAATGTCTGAGAGGCTGTGTTGAAGAAGAGCTCTCTTTAGAAGAGATCTGTATCTCCTCCTATTCTGGCTGGCATTCTGCTGGTTACACATTTAAGATGGGCACCAAGGACTCCCACTCTATGTGATAATTTTGGTGAAATGGGCAAAAAGTATATTGGTACTATGTTTAAGAGACTATATTATGTGTTACAAAAGTAATTTTCTACAATATTGGGTATGATACTATAGTCTTAGTTTCTGAAAATACTCATATGATTACCTTTTGTAATATAATTTTGGAATTCCATTTTATTCTTAATAATAGTTAGATACCAGGATTTTTAATTCCACCTGTCACCTTGAGTCTAAACCATACAATAAGAGACACACAGAGAAGTACACTGAACTAGAACTACCTTCTAGGCAGGAAAGTGGCATCTTTAATTTTTCTTTTATATGTACATGCATGGAGATAAGACATAAATTTCTATTAAATCACCCAGCATATATCTCTGCAAAAATGACTAATTTATTATTTTAAGGAGGAGAAGCTGTGATGAAGAATGGTCTATTTCTATACAGTAGAGTTCTTCCAGTTTTATTATGATCAGTGTCACAGGCATTGATATAGTACTTGTGCATCGATGTACATGAGCATTGTTATCTGGTAGTATTGTTATTTGAGAATTCCCCAACATAAAGATGAAGGAGCACCCAAGGTATCTATAATGAGATTTTATTTTCACATTTCCGGTAACACATCTCAATCATTTCCTTCTGTGATTCTTCTGAGTAAATTTTCAACAGGATTTACATACGAAATAAAATGTATCTTGGAATCAAAGGAGATTGAGATCCTCCAAGGACTAATATAAACTTGAAAAAAAATATTTGGCAGCACTCAAAGATATGGTATAAAATGCTGATGAGTTTTGAGATGAATTATAGTCATGGTAAGAACCAACACCTCAAGAAGGATTAGAAATAAGTGGAAAAAGACCAAATTAAAATGGGATCTATTTTAATAGGGGCAGATATTAAATAGATGCTCATATTGATCTGTGATAACTAAACATTGCTAGATTGTTCTGCAATGGAATTCTTTAGAATTATATTTTCCACTAATACTATTATTATTGTCCCCTAAGTGATTATCCCCACAGTGATAATATTCTCTTTAGGAAATAATAATTACCAACTAGATTAGCAAAATATTAGTGTTGTAGGGGCTATAAAATATAGAAAAATGAATTTATTTGTTAATTTCTCAACTGCTAAAGTAATGCATGCTTATTTAAAATATTCATTATATGGCCATGCAGAGAGTAAATATAGACATCTGCCTTTACCTGTCCTCAGTCTTTTTCATGAGATGTAACCACTGTTAAGTTTGTAAATGTGCATGTCAATATATGTAACCAGCATATTTCATTATCTGTTGCCCTGTCTTGACATGCCAAAGCCTTATAAACTTAGCAAGCAATACAATTTAAAATGAATTTAGCATCTTTGTTTTAGTTTTTCATGAAAATACCAAGTACCATTTTACCATAAATCAAAATGTTTAAAAATATATTTATTCCTCCTGAACCCGCCCCAGGCTCACTTTCCATGCAGCTGAATCTCTGTCCCACTCCAGTTCACACTAATGACTGTTTCCCGAATAGAGACTAAACTGGATTGCTCTTATCTCCCTTTCTCTATCTTCAGCTCAACTTTATGTTAGCAGAGTTGCAGTTTCTCTGTTTTCTTTCCATTTTTTTTTATTATTATTACTGGAATTCTGTGTCTCAAAGGAGACTTAGGAAGCTGGCCAAGCATGAAACTGCTTTCCTTAGAGAGGGGAAGGAGGAGTATAAAAACCCCAAAATGAATGCATTCCTTCAAGTTTGCCACATTTTCTTGTCTGTACACATATCAATGCACCTGGTTTATCACGTACACCTTTAAATTACAGTTCCTACTTTGGATATTCACATTATAGTTCCACCAGAGGTCCTCATGTGGAAATGAGGTCCCTGGATTTAGAAATAAGTAGTAACTAATAATATAATTTATTGAAGAGCAAGTGTCACCCACAGATGCTTAGTTTTTCTAAAAGATAAAAGAACACATTAAATTTTCAGTAACCTCTGAGTCAGAAATTAAAGAATTTGCATCAAGAGACATGTTCTTTCAATGAGAAAACCTTTGGGTATATTGCTCAGCTGATAAAATAAGTTTCTGATGAATAAACAGAAAACATAAGTTGGAACCGAGCCAGCTATGGGATTTGCTAGCAATAGACTGTTGGGGCAAAAAATGCAAGTTCTTTGTAGTGTGAGTGGTGTGTTGTCTGGTTTGTTTAATTTTTGAAGTTGACACATTACACATTGTTGAACTGACAAGCTGAATGAACTTGAGTGGAGGGCAGAAACTACTAATAAGCCAAGGGCTCTGCCCTCACTCATGAGTCATCAGTGGTAAGAAATAAATGTGGATCAGTTTGTCTGGAAGAATTTCCAAACTTGTCTGGATGTTACGGACATGTTGTGAACAGTGCCATGTCGTCTGAGAAACTTAAAACAATGTTATTTTAAAGCAATATGCCAAGAATTGAGATAATGCAGACGTACATTCATATTTGGACAAAGTGACATCTTAATGAGACCAAAGCAATATGTTTCAGACTATTGAAAGCTCTGAGACCTCATCACACAGAGCAGTCATTAGAAACAGTTTAACTTGAACCCCAGAATGAGATCACAGAGTTAAAGCCATGTAGCACGTCTGGTAGAGAATTATGGAAGGAGATAGGGCTGTATTCCTCAGTGCAATATTTCAGGTCATTGGAATATAATCTAAACTATAATTGAGTTAAGTCTCTGCTGGTGGATGGAAAGAAGGAAGGACGGAAGGAAGGAAGGAAGGACGGAAGGAAGGAAGGAAGGAAGGAAGGAAGGAAGGAAGGGCAAAAGAAGGAAATGAGAGAAATTCACGAATAAACTGAAGCTGAAACTAATTGAATAGATTGCTTGGTGTCATAGTGAGAAAAAGAAGGGCTGCCCTTTACCATAAGGTGAATGGGACCCAATGTAATGAAAACTACTTGAGTGAATTAACATGACTTTTTCATTGTATATTCAAATAATTTAAGGAAGAAATCTACTCTTTAGCCTCTTTTGAAATTTTCTTTGTTTTAGAAATCCTTCTGCTGAGGAATCATACTGTCCATTTTTGGTATTCAGCTTTTATAAGAAAAAGAAGAAATGTGAATCTTAGAAGGGCTCTTGAAGATTATCAACAATAATTATTAAGGACAAAGTAACCACTGAATGAAATCCTGGTAAGAACTACAACAGGGAATGTCTGATTGTAAGTAGTCAAGAAGTCAATTCCAGGAGGCTTATGGAACTGTTTTTATAGAGAATAAGGAAAAGTAAGAGAAGATAATTTACTAAAGAATGAGATTGACTGTCCTAACCTGATTAACCAAACTTGGAGCCCAGATTTTTAAGGATATAGTTGAAATATCTGTTAACATATTTTGGACTCCATGCTTGGGAACTATGAATCAAATGTATATTTGAACAGATAATGATTAGAATTTGCATAACCATTAGAATCATATGGGTTGTAACTTTCACTAGCAGTATTTAAATTTTTCACACAACTTTCTCATGTAATATATAAACTTGTCCCAAGCTCTTAAAACTACTTCAAACTAAATTTTTAAAGATAATGTCCTATTTACTTTTCTATAAAGTGTAATTTATCTAACCTGATATATCTCTGCTAATAAACAATATAAAGTATGATACAGTTATTAACTCATCAGTAATGTTAATTTTAATTTCTAAAACCCTGGCTATAAAAATTGAGTAAATTCAATTGCAATCACATGTATTTAGACCTCTTTTGTAGGAAATTTAATTTGGAGGTCATATTTTCCCCCTTTTGAAAAATGTTCTGTCCATGACGTCAATGATAGTCTTTGTCAAGTCTTACCCACCAACTCACTTTCCAAAAGTTCCAGACATTCATTTTGGAGGTCATGTGCTCATGGGGAAGTTGGCATCTCTGTCTTTTGGGGTGATATGAATGTGAAAAATGTTCTGTCCATGACGTCAATGATAGTCTTTGTCAAGTGTTACCCACCAACTCACTTTCCAAAAGTTTCAGACATTCATTTTTGAGGTCATATGCTCATGGGGAAGTTGGCACCATCTCTGTCTTTTGGGGTGATATAAATGATGTGTGTGTGTGTGTGTGTGTGTGTGTGTGAGATGTGTGTGTGTGTGTGTCTGAGCATGTTTTTTTGTGTGTGTGTGTGTGTGTGTGTGTGTGTGTGTGTGTGTGTGTGTGTCTATATTATTGATTCTGACTCTCTGGAGGACTCAGATTAATATAGATAGATAAATACACAATTAATGGGAATATATAAAAAGATATGATAAAAATGTTAATACTGAAGAAGTATATATTTTATTAATTTATTCATACATTTGCTCTTTAATTTATTCATCAATCACCCATCTTTAAGTCTCCAATGCCTACCAGGTTAAAGACACTTGCTTAATCAGAAACCCTCAGAGTCATTTATGTGTGGTCAAAGAAAACACAAACAATGACAGATTCCATGCTAGTGTTAGGTTCTAGGAGCTCAGGGGAATAGAAAGAATGGCTAAATCAGACTAGTGAATCAGTCTCAATTTCTGAGAAGAGACGAGCACTTCAGTAGCACTCATGGGTTTCCTATATTCTTTACACAATATCTTCTTTGGTATTTCCAAATACATGAAGGGAAAAACAGAATACATAGCACCTTTTTTGAAATTATAGTGATTTTGTCTCTATTTCAAACTCTCAAGCTACTCTCTGAGTTCACTGCACCTATTTTGTAAAAACTAGGTAAATGTGAAGAGCATACCAACACACTGAAAGTGTTTTATTCCCTCAAATCAAAGATGCTAACCTTTTGCTTGAAATCTGCACTGTGTCACGATCTTTGCACCCAGGCTATTGAAGCCTAGCTCTTCAGGGTGGAATTGTCTGCACAATTTACTGAGGCTTTAGGCAGGGTTATGTTGGTCTAGCCATTAAATAGTTATGTTAGGAATAAAAAAGTATTTAATAGTTTATTGGAAAGTCAATGGCATAATGTGTGAGGTGGCTCTTTCACAGTATACTAAAAGTGTCAGAATTCCATGCAATTTTCCACACATAAAAATGGCATAATATCCTACAGGTGTTAGCTATTTATTTCTACTTGCTCTGCTCATTAGTAAAATATTTCAATACTTAGTCTTCTATATATTAATCTGGCATGTCCAAATGAGTAGCAAATCTACACAAGCAACAAAGTAGGTTCTAAAAATATATATTAAACACTAAGAACTTATAACAATTTACCTTAAAAAGGTTCTATTTGTTGTGGTCAATTTTTACATCAACTCACTGTGTTGATTACCTTGTTGGATGTAAATTCTTCGTGTAATCCAAAACCCTTTAAGAATAAGACCATTATTTATTATTTTAATGGTAATTTCCAGTGGATGTGTATTTTCAGGGAATACATGCTGGGTATAGTTCGTGCAGTTTCCCAAATACACACTACACAGAAAACTCTACAACAGGTGCTCTGACTTATAAAGTTTGTCCATAATTAAAGAGTTTCCATTTTCTAAAGAATTAACCTTGAAATTCATTGTAAAACAAATATGTACCTTGATACTTTCCATATTTAAAATGTATGCATGTTACTTTTAGTAGATATATTTATCAATATATTTAAAAATATTGATAAATAAGCATATTGTATACATGATATTTGTATAGCTATATATGTTTCCAGACTTAAAATATTTATTTATTTTGTACACAGAGCTGTACTACCATACCCTTATAGATCCCTGTTAGGGTATACACAATGTAAATCACATGTAATCAAATCATCATTACAATTCCTTTGTGAAGCAGAAATATATAGAATGTGTTTGTGTATTATAGATATAAATTCTACAGAATCCATAAGAATATATAAAATATAAAATCTATGCATGTGTAAGTGTTATACATATGGCCTGTTCTTTAAACTTAGTCTCACTTAGCTTCCTTTAAAAGTCTTATCATAAGAATAATAAAGAAACAACATCATTGCACCTGCCAATTAGTAAATTGTTAGCTATGCCTTCGGTGACCTTACCATTTATCTCAGCTCCATAAGAAATTTATTTCCAACTGTGTAAAACAGTGGTGTTTTCAAGAGGTCATCCTGCTCTGAAGTTTCAAGAATATTCATCTGTTTTTAAGGGCACACAGTCATCCTATCTAATAAAAAGGGAATATGCTAATGGACTGCCACACACTTAAAGATGGCAGCGCCCACAGCCACAAGATGGCTGTGCCCAGTTCCCTCAACCCCGCCAAGGTGGCAGGTGCATGGCAAGGCCAGGCCTGTCCCCAGGTGGGCCCGGCTACTCTGCGTGTCTGCCTCCAGAGTCCCCCCATCCCCTCAGCTCCCCAGCCACCCAGGGCCACCCGAAGCTCAGGTAACCAGGGCTGGCCGAGGCTTGTGCTGCTGGCAGTGGCAGCAGCAGAGGTGTGATGGGGCGTCACCTTTCCCTGATCGCCAGGTCACCTCCCTCCCCAGAGGGCTCCCGGACTGTGAGAGGGGGAAGGCCGGGCTGAAGGATTCCCCCCGCTCCAGTTCATGAATTTTTATGCCCTGGGCCTCTAGTTCAATAATAACTGCTCTAGCAAGGTCATATTATAACTGAATATTTATTTAGGTACATGTTCTAGATTTATCTGATTAATGTTTTTAATTATCAGGTCAAATAACTTAGATGGAGGTAAAGTATTTCTTTTATCTCTCTTTATTGTTTGTTTTCAATTACAGTCAAAGGAATTTTAAGAAAAAAAAAAGGTACATGAATAATTCTGCATATGTTTACTGATTCCCTCTTAGAAATTAGGAACCTATAAATCTTGTTATTTATTTGGATTGGAAATAGCAACATCTTCATTTAATTTCTACTGACCTGCCTGTCCAGGTTGGCCCAGTTGAGCTTTGTTGACCTATGAATCAGGAGGTCTAGGTTCAATCCCTGGTCAGAGCACATGCCTGGGTTGCAGGCTCAATCCCCAATAAGGGGTATACAGAGGGAGCGGATCAATGAATCTCTCTCTTCATTGATGTTTCTATCTCTCCCTCTCCCTTCCTCTCTGAAATAAATAAAAATATATTTAAAAATTTTCTACCGATCTGTTTATATTTTAAAATTAAATTATTCAATCACAATGTTTTAAAATTTTCAAAATTACTTATTATTTAACCTCATTAATTAGTCTTACCCTTTTCATCATTAGCCATTTTAAGAATTTATTGAGAGTGGTGCAAATTTCCATTTACTTCTATCACCCATAACCCAACTCATATTATGCTGTGATTTCTATTTGTAAATTCCTAAAGTTAACGTGTTTCCCATTTGTCCATATTAGATATTTGTAAATCTTGCTATCTGTTATATTTCCAGTCATTTTGAGGTAAGGCTGCCAGACTTTTCTTTCCATTTTCCTGAGAGATTTGAAGTAATGAGAGGACAGATACACAGGCTCACATCCCCTCATCCACCAACTTCTCCACTTCTCTGCAAACACGTCCCCATTTCTCAGAATGAACTGCCTGTGTTCCCTGCTAAGGCCACCTCTCCCTATGAGCAGATTCCATTATTTTTGACTTTTCAAGAAAATCATCTAGCAATTCTCTTTTTTATCATTAACGTTCCATTCAATGCCACAATCTTTTCAATCATAATAAAAATTTGCCAGGTCTCTAATATACTTTTTAAATGAGCAAAAATAACTAAATAAAGCAAAACAAAAAACTCATGACCTCACCAATCTCCTGAGCTCCACATGAATTCTTACCTTCTTTCCATCTCTATTTTCATTTTCTCTAATTCCTTCTGTCCCCTCTTGTTGAATCCAAACCAATTTATTTTTCCACTCTTTACTCCACTCCACTTTACTTCCTCTTTATAAGTCACCAGTAACTTCCACATAGCTAAATCCAATAGTTAATTTGTAGTCTTTATACTTATACTACTGGCCCGGTGCATGAAATGCATGCCATTAAAAGGGGATTAATTAGAAGAAATATTTTAATATTGCTATTTGCCTTTTCTCTATAATAGAAGTATCAGAGATGAAAGAAAGTTAGTAAAATGTATATAAAAATCTTCCCCTGTCAGAGTCTGGGTACACCACGGGACCCAGAGTCAAGTCCCTGCCCACCTGTGGCACCTAAAAATCTCCCTCAGCCTGGCATTGAGGGCAGGAGGTGTGGCCTGAGGTCCCCTGTCAAGCCCTGCTGGGAGGGGTGCACAGCCTGAGGTCACTCGGTCTGGTGCCAGGTCGGGGGGTGCGACCAGCTGGTCCCATCCCCATTGGGTGAGATCCAGAAATGGCCAGCCCCACCCTTGTCAAGCTCTGCTGGGCAGGGGGCACAGCCTCATGTCCCCCGACCCAGCCCTGGGAGTGGGGCACAGCCTCAGGTCCACTGACCCGGGGTGGGGGGAGCAACCTGAGGTCCCCTGCCCCTGGCCCAGCACCAGGGTGGGGGGTGCACCTTGAGGTCCCCTGTCTAGCCCCACTGGGCGGGGGCTGTGGCCTGAGGTCCCCTCTCAAGCCCTGCTGGGAGGGGTGCACAGCCTGAGGTCCCCTGGCCTGGTGCCAGGGCAGAGGGTGAAGCCTGAGGTCCCCTGTCAAGCCTCACCGGGCGGGGGGCTCAGAGCCACACAGCCTCAGGTCCCTTCTGATTGCTTGTTAAGGCTCCTTACAGGAGCTTGGCCTTCTCTGTGGACGCAGTCTTCTTGTGTTATGAAGTTCTTGCTTCTGGTATGGGTGCAGATTTCTTGATTGTTACAGTGTGATGGTCAATTTGCATATTCCCTCTTTATTAGATAAGATTGCCTGCTCCAAACTCATGTCCATCTATAACCTCAGAATGTGACATTATTCAAAAATAGTCTTTGAAGATGTAAGTAGATGAGGTCACACTGGATTAGAGTGAGCCCTAATCCAATGACTGGTGTCTTTATAATTAGAGATAACAGGGACACACAGGGAGGAAGGCCATGTGACCATGGAGGCAGAGACTAGAGTTATGTGCCACGCTGAAGAATGCCACGGATTGTGAGGAAATGCTAGAAGCTGGCATGGAGAAGAAAGGACCCTCCTCTAGAGCTTGCAGAGGAAGCACGGTCCTTCTGGCACCTTGATTTCAAACTCTAGACTCCAGAACTTGACAGCACAACTTTCTGTTGTTTTAAACAACCCAATGTGTGATACTTTGTTGAGTCAACCCCAGGAATCTGATAAAGCATTATTGCTCATTCTCTGAATTAAATGTAAACATTTAATTCAGTTGGCTATCAATAACCACATTCATCTGGCTTTTCTCCCTCTTCTCTGGGTGTTCCTTATCTGTCTCTTGGTCTTTATCTCCATGACTTCCA
Source organism: Myotis brandtii (assembly GCF_000412655.1). Lineage (NCBI taxonomy): Eukaryota > Metazoa > Chordata > Mammalia > Chiroptera > Vespertilionidae > Myotis > Myotis brandtii. The sequence goes on along the minus strand of NW_005358567.1, from coordinate 1,029,271 downwards.
AACACCAGAGCACACTTGGTCTGAATCCTTACTTCTTTTCCCTTTTCTAAGAACATTTCCTTGGTGCTACCATACAGTTTCATGGCTTTAGACATCATTTATCTACTCATGATTCCTAAATTTATATTTTTAGTCCATACTTCCATCTGAACTCTGTATGCAGCTTCTTTCTTAATGTTTCCACATTTACATCCAATAGGCATCTCCAATAGAACGTGCCCAAACTTGATAAGTCAATGAGTAATACTATTTTGTATTCTAATTAATAGGGAACATTTACAGTGTCTCTCCAACTAATAAATTATAAAAATTAATACTCTGAGTATAGCTTGGATTAAATGTCTTGGTACTGTTTCTTCATCAGCGTTTTGGTTTTAGAAACATGAAACATGAACCCTAAAAATAATAGTTCATCTCTGCTATTTCTATAACTCACTTTGTCACTTTAATTAATAGATTAATATTATCTTTCAAGAAATTTTATAACAAAGGAGACAGTTTTATTAATTTATTGAGGAAACTTAAAGTATAATTTATATACTATCTTAGTGAAATAATTTATTTCCTTTTGTATATATGAATGTGTATATGCATTTGTACATTAGATTTACTTGAGTAATTTTTTAGAAGAATGTAATGCCACTTTTTTTCCTTCCTCTCTCTCTCTAAAAATAATCAATAAAATTAAAAAAATAAAAAAGTATAGACTATCTTATATTAAACCTCAGAATTTCTTAATAATACAAAGATATACAAACACAAGCAGTATCACTCAGAGTATCCTTTAAAGACAGGTAAAGAATAGAAACTCATTGTTAGGAAGGCTTCACATTTTCAGGCAAACTTTGAGGAGTGTAAGAACTCTCGTTGCTCCTTCAAGCAATACCAGGATATCCCAGGAGATTCTTGATGGGAAAGGACCTCACAGAGGGACATAACTAACAACTAATAGTGTTACTTGTCAAAGGAGACAATGAGAAACATGGGAACACACACATGTTAGTAAAAAGTGGTAGATTGGAATAGAAAAATTTTACCCGGATTATGACCTTGTTTAATGGATTGAGGATTCCAGGAAATGCAATGTTTCATCCTAAAATCATAGCATATGGGCACTGAAAGATGTGGACATGGTAGATATCACAATTAACCTGGATCTGAGTACACTCATGATGGGTATTAGCCAGTTTTGTGCTTGTTAGAAATATCTAATAAGCACAAAGATGGGAAAGGAAAGTAAAAACTAAACAAAGAAAATGACTCATGAAATAAGCCTCTGAGTGAGTGAGATCAAGTAAGACATCCTTAGGTATTCCAGAAATAAATGGGTGACATTTTAAATAGAGGTGGATGTCCTGCATTTGTCAAAGTGGACAGGAAGCCATGACCTTCTATTTTAAATTTCCAGCCCTGACTTTTTGCCTTAACTCCAGAATACCATATGTAACTGCATATTTGACTTTGCTACTTGGATGTTAATTGTCATCTCAAACTCAGCACGTCCAAATTATTACTCTGGATCTCTACCTATTTCTAACCCTCAACTTTTTCATTCATGCTCCAAAATGCATCCAGTCACATAGAACAAAAACTCAAGTTTTTAATTTTGCTTCTTTCTTCATTACAGATTATATATCATTCCCTGATATTCATTGGGGTATAAGATAGGCCTCTCACTGTCATCAACATCTCCTTGATTCCTCTGTGTTTTTGTTTTTTAACTTCCCCTTTCGCAGTTCTGGCTGCTATAACAAAGCACCATTGATAGGTGGCTTATAAACAACAAACATTTATTTCTTATAGTTCTGGAGGCTGGGGAGTCCAAGATCAAGATGCTAACAGATTTTGTCTTGGTAATAACCTCCTTCCTGATTCAGAAACAACCATTTTCTTGTGTGTCCTCACATAGTAGAATGATTTATGGAGCTCTCTGGTATCTCTTGTATAATACACTAAATCCATACATGTGAGGTTCACCTTTATTACCTAGTCACCTCCTAAATGCCTCACTTACAAATATCATAACATGGGGGATTAGGTTTCAACAAATGAATTTGTGGGGATACAAGCATTAAGTCTATAGCAGCCCTTAATCTATATCATAAGCTAGTCATGTTAACTGTGTATTTTATTGAAAATCAAATGACTACTCCCTATCTCCTCTATTACTATGCAAACCACCATCATGTCTCTGCTGGATAACAGCTCTAGAATCTAATTTGACTCTCCCTCTTAAATATATTTCTACATAGTCCATAGGAGCCATAATATTCATTCATAAATATCAATCATATCATGTTATTTCTGGCTCATCACCTCCAATGCCCTCGCATTGCATTTATTGCAAAATGCAAATTCTATCCTGGGCCTGCAAGATCCTATGGGATCTAGCCTACCTTGCATTCCTCTATGACTTTCTTCCACAGCACCCAACTAATTGTTCCTTGTTCTCATGCTCTGCTCTTCTTCCTTTTTCTCAAATAAGCCAAGATTCTTTCTACTATAGAGCTTTTGCCTTATTTGTCATTCATTTACATCTTACTGTAAATCTTTAACTGTTTCTTGTAATTTCAGTTTTAATGTAACCTCACAGAGGTTTTCCATTACCGTGTGATTTTAGTCATACTAAGATAAAGTTCACTCATATTAAGGTACTTTGTATTATGATATTCATAATTTACTTAAAAGTGTCTGGTTTTACAGTTTTATAATATGTATTTGCCAATTATCTTGAGCTATGATTAGAAGGGAATCTACTGCCTTAATAAAAAATTTATATTCCTGGGATGGTTTAAATTTGCCTTTATGGCAAGAAGCATATATGCAGGGTGAACTATTATAAGTTTTTCAGCCATAACATTGAGAAATTAGATTTTGTTGGCAAAATTGGTGCCCTTTTAACTGGAATGATGAATGTTTAGGATGGGGTCTCATTAATAAAGTTAAAGTTATTAACCAAGAGTGGTTTACTTAAATGCCTTATATAAATTCAACACTTTTGCAAGAATTGGGGATTAATATCCAGAAAGGTCTAGAAAATGTGCCTTTGGGGATGGGCTCTATGAATTAATCAGTAATAGTCTATTCAACCTCTGAATTTGGCAGCTTCCCATTTGATTTTGGTTCTAAAGGGAACACTTCTGTAATGAAAATTTATTAAAATTATAAAATTTATAAAAGGAGATTTGTAATCTGTTTTGTGATTGCTTTGCCAACAAAGTTTAACTAATAATTGACAGTATAGTACCAGCAATTGGTTTGGAAAATGCTTATCAACTTGTGGGTAGAATGACTAACTATTGCCCTCCTCAAACATATTACTTTTCTGACTTACTAAAAAGAATTTAAGAGTTGTGCCTTACTATGCTAGTCTTTTCTCCAAGTTTCCCACCCAGTGATTATCAGAACAATTATTTAAAAGTCCAAACTGGTTTGACTTAATTATTCTGATTACTGCAATTGTTCCTTCAGGAAGTATTTAGCTGGCCTTGGGACAGTGGGGGAATTAACCCTTCAGAAAGCCATTCCTTATGCTGCTTCTATTCTTGAGATGACACAAAGATATACCTTGAGAGGAGAAGGCATTTTTTTTTGTTAATCCTCACCCAAGGATATTTGATTTTTTTTTTAGAAAGAGTGGAAAGGAAGGGGTAAAGGGAGAGAAAGAAAGAGAGAGAAAAACATCAATGTGAGAGAGAGACATAGATTGTTTGCCTCCTGCAGGCGCCCTGATCAGGACTGGGGATCAAACCTGCAACATGATTGATGTGAGAGAGACACATAGATTGTTTGCCTCCTGCAGGCACCCTGATCAGGACTGGGGATCAAACCTGAAACATATCTTTGACTGGTAATCAAGCCTGTGACCCTTTGATGCATGGGCTGAAGCTCTATCCCCTGAGCAACACTGGCTAGGGCAGGAGAAAGCATTTGTTTCCCTGTGTCAAATATAAGCAACTTGTACATCCTCTGGACTCTGTATCACACAGTTTTCCATGAGAAGCTTCTTGCGTTACTGCCATTTGTAGGTGAAGGTTGCTGCCAAGTGTAACTCAGGGACTGCTCAGCATCCACTTATACTCCCTGGCTGGCTAAGCTACATGCTGGCCGGAGATCCTTAGTGATGGGCCAAATTTTCCATCCAGATGCTGACTGGGTTTAAACCTTGCCCTCCATGCTTGCAAACCTTGCCTTGAGATCACCTCATGTTGACATAACAGGCTCCATGAAAGGGTATCTGCCATCTAACTCAAAATTTAAAAAAAAAAAACACACAGGAGAAATAAAGGTTTCTTGAGAATGCTAAACCAAATAGCTCAAGGTAGGGAGAGGAGACACTATGAAATAGAAACTCTTTCCTGAATTCTAACAAAGACATCTTTAAGACACAAGCTCAGGCCTTGCTTTTATGATGTTCCCTTAATCAATAAAGTTACTTTCCACTCTTTAAACTGAAATACCGGGAAAATAAATGCAGAACAACTTATTTGAACTCATGGCTCCCTTCTCTTTCTTGCCCCTTCATGTTATCATCTCCCAAATCATAGACAGAATTTTGGCTTGCAGAATATTTCCTCCCATGTATTATAATGTTATCTTACATGACTAAAGGAGACTTTGCAGATGTAATAACTGTTATTAATTAGCTGACCTTAACATAAGGAGATTATTTGGATTATCCAAGGGAGCCAGATGTAATCACATGACCCTTCCAAAACACACACACAAAAAAAAGGCAGAAGAAAAAGTGAAAAGATAGCAAAGTGAAAGTCAGAAACATTGGGAGCATAAAAAGGCCTTACCCGTTGTTTCTGGCTTTGGGGATGAAGGATGGGGACATTGACTAAGGACTTTGCATGGCCTCTAGAACCTGAGCATGATCTGCAGCCAACAACCAGCAAGGAAATGGGGAATCTCACTCCTACAAACACAAAATGGGGGATCTCACTCCTACAATTGAAGGATCCTGGAAGCAGATGCAGCCTCATTGTCCCTAGAGTTAGAGTGCAGCTCTGACACAACCTTGATTTAGGCCTTGTGTCACTCTAAGCAGGGTATCCAACCAAGTCTGTCTAAACTTCAGACTTATAAAAACTCTGAGATGATAAATTTAGGTTTATTAACCCCAGCTTTTGTAGTCATTGGTTAAATCAGCAATAAAAGTAAACTTTAGTGGACTAGAATTATATTTTCTATACTATAATAAAAGTCTAATAACTGAATTCTAAGCATTATTGTTGACATTCTAAAGATGAATTTGGAAAAATTGAGACACCGTAATAATTACAGCTGAGCATACAAAGGTATTATTTTGCAATGATTTCTAGTCTCTTATATCTACTGTTCATGTATGATGACTATACTTCATGATGACCCTGCAGAGATTCTGCATTAAGAAATGGTTCAAAAGGAAATATTACAAAGTGTTTCCTGAATATTGCAAAAAATAATATAATTGCCAGTAAAGTTTTCCTTCAACTAAAATTAATTTATTCCTTTGCTTGGAGATCCAGATTTAACAAATCTATAGGCCAAGAGGGTTATTGAAAATAACTTTATTTTCCCTCTTTTATTCCTTATGTTGAATATTCCCAATGTGTAATTTCTTTCTCTAAAATTGTAGATTAACTTTAAGAGAACCCATCTTTCTCATTTTAGTTTAGAGCTCAGCTTCTCATCTACTCATGAGTGTCCTGCTTTTAAAAATGAAAAAAAAAATGTAGGTGTCTCTCATGAAGATATTTGAATATAGCATTATCTGAGAGTTTCTTTCCATATGTCTGTCTATATGTATATGTGTATGTATGTTTGTATGTATGTATGTATGTATGTATCTTTATAGCTCCTTCAGACTTACCCTTTATCTTTGTTTTTTCACAGTGAAAATATTTTAATTTGATTTTTTGCAATTGTTTGTACAATATGTATTAATATTTTACAAGCTCTAAAAGAGAGAGAAGTAAGAGATGTGATGAATTTTTATATATATCACTACTGAAACTTGGTAATGTGAGAGTGAGGAAGTAGGGTGGAAGAAAGTAAGATAAAGGTAACACACCTCAAACATCATAAGGTTAAATTTATTCAGCATCATAGAGTTACTTAATCAATATCTATACATATGACCATGACTTAGATTCTCACTTAACAACAACAACAAAAAAATGCCTTTTCTGCAAATTCTTTATAATAATCTTCCATGTATTATAACATTTGCCCCTTAAAGTTTGATTGCCAATATGTATATGATAGTAATTGGATAGTTATAATAGAGGTTCATTGAAGAAAACTGATCACAAGTAATTCAACTAGTGTTGTAATACTGGGAATTAAACACAGGTCTTTGGATATATGTGATATACCAGGTATTTTTTCCTGATATATTGCAAACACTTCTATTTCCTTAGGTTCCTGTTACATTCATTTGGTTCAAGTTCCTGCCATTCAGATATCTACACTGGTTCTGGACAGTCACCATCATTACTTTGACACTGTTACTGAATCTATTGTTAAATTAATGTCCCAGAAATACAAGTTTTACTCATTAATTTCTTATGCAAAAGTAAAATTTTGGCTCATAGCAAAGCCATATTTCAAAGATCAAAATTATATGAACACTTAAGGACCCTCTATCTGTATAACATAATGAATGTTATGAAAATGAAAAGCACTAAGAGGCCTCTTCCTTTAAGCAGTGAACAATTTATTTGGACAGATGTTGATGTGTCCAAATAAATTAAAACACTATGGAAGTTGCCCAGCTGGTGTGTCTCAGTGGTTGAGCATCAACCTATGAATCAGGAGGTCAGGGTTTGATTCCTGGTCAGGGCACAAGCATGGGTTTTGGACTTCATCCCCAGTGTAGGGTGTGCATGAGGCAGCTGACTAATGATTCTCTCTCATCATTGATGTTTCTATCTCTCTCTCCCTCTTCTTTCCTCTTTGAAATCAATAAAAATATATTTTAAAAACCTCACTATGGGAGTCTATTAGTGTCAACATATGGGTATGCAAATTGACAATCGAAAGAACTAATTTCAGGAGTTTGAAATGTTTGAAATGGCTTTGGTCAGAATGATTGAAAAGACTATAATGAAAATAATTCACCTTAAACAAGGTTGTAAATATTTAGATAGTTGAATGGGAAGAGTGAAGGATATTCGAGGGATGACAAAAATACACAGATGAAAATTAACATGGGGTTTTGACATTACAGTGGGTCCCTATCAGAATCACCTATAATCCCATAGATAATTTTAAACCAAATTAGGGAAATTTTTGATATTTAACATCAGAAGTTAACAGTTTGTTAAAGTCATAGAAAATTTGTGGGCAAAGTATCATGCAAGATTTTGGATAAAGAAATTTGCTATTAAGGTATAGGATGAATTATTTAGGGGGAAATTGGAAGTAATACAATACTTAAGAAGTTAAAAACTAGGAATAGAGGGTGAAAGTTAAGGGGATACAATAAAAATATGAACATTTACAACACAAATTCTTCTACATGTGAATTACAGTTTTACTTAAAGTGCTTGGGAATTTAAGAATGTGACTCCTCTTTCTCTAGCTCCATATTTGATACATGCCTGGCATAGAACTGGAGTGGGAAGAGAGGGAAGAGATAAGAGGATAAAGTCATCCAAGTCTTTAATTTCAAACTACTGCCCTGGATATCTGGGTAGAAGGGGTAGAAAATGCAATTTACTTTAGCAACAGTGAATCAGTAGAAAGGTCTGTAGAAGGAAACCAACACCCTGTGAAAATGTATTGGCTACTACTGATTTACACATAATTCTTCTTGTACTTTGGACACCTTTTTTTGATTAGATGGTAAACACCAATTAAACTCTTTCCCTTGCATATGCTGATTAGATAAAGAAAATAAAATAATGGTAATGGATAAATACTGTCAAATATTTGAAATACCAAAGGAAACCTTAATTTACAATGATTTTCTGGATGTAACTTTCGATTTACTTAAATGGTCTCTTATTCTTATGTTCTATTATTAACCAAGGTAATTATCACTAATTCTACCAATTCCCATGTTTCCAACGCTGGAAACATAGAACTCAATAAAGCAATATCCCTGCTTACCTAAAATTTTATGTAAATATTTATACACAATGTTAACATTGTATTCATTCACATACAAAAAAAAAGCTATGCATACATGGAAAGCTGATCTGTGAAAAGCATCTTTCCTGCAGAGTGAGAAAGATCTGGGCTCCTTGTCAGAATGGAATAGATCAAGGGACCCATGCTTCCATTTTAGTCTGAAAAAATATTTTTCTTTCTTTCCAACTTAAAAGCCTACTTCATCAAAGATAGCCATTGTGCACCATCTTGCTTGGTTCCTCATCTCATTTCTCTGTGTATCTGAGGTCCTATGGTGACCTGGGGGAAAAAACAAAAAACAAAACTCTAATATTTCTACTTCTCAATCTTCCATGCACCATCTGTGTGATCTTGTCACATACATTTAGAAACTTTCACTAACTAATCTAAAGGGAAAAATGTATGAAGAAATATTAATCGAGAAGCTGAGATATGAAAAACCACCAGGAATTGTTTTAGAAGTCTAAAATTTCCTTGAGCATTTTTATAAAAATTATTTTTAATAACTAGTAAGAAAGCACTGGCCAGGTAACTCAGTTAGAGCATCGTCCCAATACACCAAGATTGTGGGTTCAATCCCTGATCAGAGCACAAACAAGACTCAACCAATGAATGCATTAATATGTAAAACAAGTCAATGCTTCTTTCTCTCATTCTGTCTCCCTTCACCTCTCTCTCTCCCAAAAATCAATAAAAAATAACAAGTAAGAAAGAGAAGCCCAGCTGGCATGGCTCAGTGGATGAGCACCAACCTATGAACTAGAAGGTCATGGTTCGATTCCCAGTCAGAGCACATGCCCAGGTTGTGGGCTCGATCCCCAGTGTGGGAATTGTAGGAGGCAGCCAATCGACGATTCTCTCTCATCATTGATGTTTCTGTCTCTCTCTCTCTCTCTCTCCTGATCCCTTCCCTTCTGAAATCCATAAAAATATGTTAAAAAAGAGAAAACTTCGTATATAAAAATTAAGACACATTATAGAAAATAAAATAACGAAGAAATAGCCTTGAAAGAAGCTGACAGTAAGGAATTCAAACACATTTCAGTTTGGGGTTAAAATTTCCTAAAGATTGACAAGGACAAAATTTACCCTCCTCCTTCTCTAACAGTGGTAGAGGAAACTTTGAAGAACCACTGAGGCACAGCTAGCACAGGTCTGTGAGCACCGTGGGTTCCCAATCCCAGTTACTGTAATTGTTCTCATTGTTCATACTACAAAGGGAGTGTAGTGTATTTTTCTATTTGAAGGAAATACATTTACCATCTGTTTCCAATAGTGTAAAACACACCGGCTGGCACAGCTTGGGCATTCAACATATGTTTTTGTGATTGATTTCTACTCCGTACATCCAAGAAATGCTCATGAATCCTCTTGAATGTTTTGCCTGCCATGATGCATTATATATGCTTGAAAAACATTGTTTCCTCTTTGTCTTCCACGCCCAAAACCAAAATAGTCAAGATTTTCCTTGCTTTGAATTAACAGCCAAAATGACTTCACTCAGGAAAAACTTGGGAGTAAACTCTGCCAAAAATTTAGATATGTTCACATCTATACCCACATACATAACAAAGAGTTTAGGAAAGCTTCACTTTGCCTGAGTATCACTGTGATGTTACAGAAAATGTTGGTACAGGAAGTCAAAAACTTACCTCATACATCTGCTGATTCATCAGCTTGATTTTTTTTGTTTGAAAAAAAGAATTTGTGTGTCTTTTTTCACTCTGTAGTATAGATTTAGTCATTTTTTTATGTCAGGCACTACTTTAGTTAGTTGGTTAGTTAGTTAGTTAGTTAGTTAGTTATTTGATCAAAGAAGGAAAAACAAAAACTAGTTTTGCAAATAAGGAAAATAATTTTTTCTAGGTCTTTGTTTATAGCATTACCTAAACGTTGCCTTGTTGATTCCCTTCCAGCATGGCCAATGGACTCCTAAAAATAGAGAATGAGGAATTCAGTTTGGTTGTTTGGGTCTTCTGGGTGGAATGTGTATAATCTAAGAACAGAATGGAGGATGGCCTGCACTAAGCTTTGGGCACTGTTATATTTATCAGAGGCTCAATGACACTTCTTTCCACCAGATCAGGCTACCACTGTAGGTCTAAGCCCTTTGATTGTGTGTTCCCCAAACTTAGAACCACTGCATACATGTCTTTCCAAGTAGAGAAAAGAACAAATAAGGGTGGAATTGGAAATTTTATAAAAACAACCTCCTGGGTACAGGATAATTATTGGCTAAGAGGTGGCACTGAATGTCCTGTGTTTATCATCTGATGTTCACTTCTTAGGAAGAACTGATATTTAAACCTCAATCTCTAGCAAAATTGAGATGGGGACTACAGTATAAAATTTACTTAAAATGCTTGGCAAATCTGAAAGATTTCCAAAATACTGAACACATGCACCTCTTCTTTCCGTTGGCAATGTGTGTCCTCAATGTGTTTTGTCAAGTTCTCAAGAAAGCAGAGCAGTTTTAATGCCCTATCTCTTCATAGGTTCTTCCGTATCTGTTTTGATCATGAACATATTGCTAATCTTTCTCTTGTTATTCTAAGACTATGTCCAACTTCCTTCTGGAAAGAATATATGTAAAATTACAGGGTCCATCATTAAAAACTGTTTAAAATTGATGAACTTTTAATGAAACCACGTTACTCTACTTTGTAAAGTTTTAACTTCCCATCCATCCATCAAATTCACACTCCTTATTTTTACTGTGACTAGAGCTGTATCATTCAAATAAATAATCTTTGTTTTCTCAGTCCCTTGCATTAATATTAAGGAATTTAAGACCAATGGAAATAAACCCATGCTTCTCACGGAATTACAGTGCTGGAATGTGATCCCACACCTATCTCGTTAACTACTATTGTATACCGACTCTCAAATATCTATTGAATATCTTAGTTTGAATATCACACAGTCACTTAAAAATAAACAAAAAATACAAATCACCTTTTCCCTCCTTTCCCCAATCATATTCCTAAGCCTCTTGTGCCACCTTCATTCCCAATCACAAGTGTCCACCTTTTACCTTATTTCACCATGTTTCCATTAGAGATCTGAGGTCCTTTTAGTTTCCTCCATATTTGTTGTACTCACCCAACAGTAACTTTTGAACCTATTTATGTTCACCAGCCAAAGACTACCAAGAATATAACTGTGGTCAAACAAACTTGGTCCTATTACTCACTGCCACAGACACATGTACACACACACACACACACACACACACACACACACACACACCATACAACATGGAACCAATGGGGTGTCACCATAAGAAGGAAGGGGCTAGCTCTAGGATTTGGGTTCATGTTAGCTGACTTGGGGAGGGCTTCAAGGAATCAGGAGTTTGTTCTGGATTGAGTAATGTCAGAAAGCAGAGATAATTTGGTGACATGTTATCTTCACAATTTAGAATAAAAGGGGGTTAAGATGTAATAGGTTAAAAAAACTGGCACTCAGGTGAGCAAGGTCAGTGACTTCTGGGCATTTTTTGTGGTTTGTACAGTCTGCTTGATCTTGTCTATGCTCAGATATGCTTGTGGAGGTGTCTTGTTTTGGTCCCAGTCCATCACAGTCACATATGTCACTCTGTATGACAATGGCCAAGCTGTTGGTGCCAGGTCATAGCCCTTGCTGGCTCTGGTGTTCAAGTTATCCTGATCTGTCTCTCCCTCACAGACACCTTATCCCTACAAATACAACCGTCCTAGTTGCATGACCATCTGGTGTTTTATATCAGTCTGTCTTTGATAAGAAGTTCTCTTCTCGTAGAATACGACTTCTGTGTTTTTAGTTCTCTAAAATCTTAGTAAATTCTTCTGCAAACCATCCTCTAATGATCCCCTTTATAGACGATCCACCCTCCCCTTGATACCTCCAAACATCAGTAGGAGCATAAACTCTATAAGTGTGGTTATATAGTATGCTCAATGAATATTAATTGAACATATAAATAGATTTATAGCAATTGTTTCTCCAGAATCTAGAAGAAATAATGAGCTATTAGAATAGACATGTTTTAAGAACAAGTGACCAATGATTTCTGTGTACTTGTAAAGATAAGGGTAAGAAATGAGGCAAAAATGAATAACAATAACCTTGCCTTCAAGTAGCTCATATCAAGTAGAAAATATTGAATGTTTGATAAGTTTAATTAAAATAATGGACCTTATTGTAGAGGATTTTGTAGAGGATTTTCTTTTTGGGGGATGAAGGGAGGGCTGAAAGAAAGTGGCTTACAAAGAAAGTCATGTGAGACCATATTGCTGCAATGGGTTCATGAGTGCATAAGCAAATACATTTTCTATTGATTTTCAAATGTTAGTGCTATGAAAAAAGCAGCTTCATGCACAGAGAGAAATATGTTGGTTTTATTCTACTTCTGCAAAAAGTGAAAGTTTTATTTGGTCATTATTTGATTGACCATTTATGTCAATTTGCTCTTTAGAACCTGAGAATTGTCATTTGGGAAAGTGTCATGTTCAGTTCAAGGCTACATGGAGAGAATTATTTGCTTTATAATTTAAGGTGTAGGGAATTTCTGTGCAGTACCTATAACACTTAAAAAATAAATAAATGTCATGAATATGTGATGTTACCTAGAGGTCCCTTGACAGAACAGCAATGTGGAAAAACTTGCCAGCTGCACTTTCATGTGATAGTGGAGGCAAATATGGTTAGATTCTCCTTATGTGAGCAGTTACAACACCTGACAAATACAAGGGCAACTTTCAATTTGAATAATCAGCATTGTTAGCAGGTCTTAATTGTTCTTTCTCACAAGATACAGGAAGTAAATTCAGTGTCCTTGGGTAAGAATTTTAAAAGAAAGAGTTCACAAAGAGTACCACCATGTGTAAAAAGTCAATGTAGATTGCTCTTATTACCACTTTTCAGTTAATTTTCTTCTTAGAAAACAGTGTACCAGTAAAGTAGGCAAAGCAAATATTCCCCTGGTTGACAGATGAGAAAACACACAGCTAATCTCTGCAGTACCACAGAGCTCATCACTAACAGATCACAGAACTCCTTCCTCCAGAGTTGATACAGTGCAACATAATCCTTCTCAGCAGAGTGCTCTGAGAAGCTATTCCGGTATTGTTATCAAGGATGGATTTATTTGCTCAAGAAGATATAACTAGATGCCCATCCAGTGTTGCTCAGTGTTTGAGCATTACAGTATGAACCAGGAGGTTATGGTTTTATTCCAGATGGGGACACATGCCCGGGTTGTGGGCTTGATCCCCAATAGGATCATGCAGGAGGCAGCTGATCGATGATTCTCTCTCATTATTGATGTTTCCATCTATATCTCCCTCTCCCTTCCTATTTTTTAAAAAGAAGATATAACTAGAAGTGAGTTTATGGCCCCTAAAGTCTCCAAGATCATATAGTTCTAAAATATTACAAGTTTAAAAGTAATCAAATATACAGTATTATTATGCCCCATTCCATACATTACAGTATTATTTGATATGTATTATATTCTACCTTATTAAAAATTTGTTGTCTTCTTTTTGTAAAATTCTTAAGAAAAATGAGCTGAGAGAGTGAGATCTGACATCTTTGAACACATATATTATGTGAGATATTTTGTATTTAATGTAATATTAACTGAAAAATATTTGTAATGTATGTGGCTAATTTGATAGTTTCTTCTTAAAATGGCTATACTTGAGATTTACTTTTTTTTTAAAGAACATTTTTAAACAGGTACTTCAGATTATTACAATGTTTTTAAGCTCATTGACTGCTGGCCATCCACTGAATACTGACCATAGAGGAAAAATGTGATATAAATAGTTTTATTATGAAATCATCTCATTTGTATTATTGTACACATATTCACATTAATGAATATTAATTGAATATATGAATAAATCTCCATCACAGTAAAATACAGAGACATTATTAAAACTTCTAAGTTATAAATTATAATTATTTAGATAATTTATTTTATACCCATAGGCCCATGCACAGAAATTAGTTGTCCATATGTCTTGTCAAACTCAGGGCTTATGTGCAATGATGAGCACATTTTTTTTATTTTTCAACTTCATTACTTATGTCACATATAGAAAGATGTTCTCTATGGTGTCTTCCCATCCTATTTAGCACTGTTAGTTTAGGCCAACTTAATTCTTCTCAGTATTAATAAATAACACAATGTTTTAAAAACAACACATTTACAAATGTTTACAGATCTTTATTGTTGCAGTGCTCAGCCCTGCTCTATCATTCCAGAAAAGCTAAGTTAGTAATTTACTGTGAATCTAAGTAAAAATGCTCCAATGGCTTTTTGAAATGTAATTATGCAGCCTTGTCCTAATCATCACATAAACAACATTTCAACTTCTAAATTATATCAGCAAGAAGGAACAGTTTATATTAGTTACACCCAGAGGAGATAAGGAAAGTAGGAGATCCATTGCAGTGCTTATCAAATTGAGGCTAAACAATTCAAGGGCCACAAATTCCCCTTTATAATTATTGTGGTTAATTTAGTTTTTCCATTTCAATGATAAAATAAAATGTTAAAATAACTATAATTTGGTTTATCTTGATGACTGTACTATACCCTACTACTATTCAAGTCACATGTACACAATAAATATTAATTCAGCAAATGAATAAACCCCAAATCTATACTAATAAAAGGGTAATATGCTAATTAGAGTGGACGTCTTCTGGACGTCCTTCCAGACAAAGCCACAGCAGCTGCGAAGGGCTGAGGCTCAGGCTGGCAGTGGCAGCAGCAGTGGGGTAACGGGGGCAGTACCTTCCTCTGATCCACCAGTTCACTTCCTGCAGAAGGAGGCCAAACTGGGGGCCGAGACAGAGGCAGTTAGGAGCGATCAGGCCGGCAGGGGGGCAAGGTAGGGGCAATCAGGCCGGCAGGCAGAGGGGTTAGCGGCGATCAGGCAGGCAGGCAGGTGAGTGGTTAGGAGCCAGTGGTTCTGGATTGTTAGAGGGATGTCTGACTGCCGGTTTAGGCCCCGATCCCAAAGGGCCTAAACCGGCAGTCGGACATCCCCCGAGGGGTTCCAGATTGGAGAGGGTGCAGGCCGGGATGAGGAACGCCCCTCCATGCACGGATTTTGTGCACCAGGCCTGTAGTAATAACATAATAACTAAAATCAAGCAATCTCTCATATACCAGATTTACTATAATGTAAATATGTATAAATGCTTTAGACAGGATGCAATAATAAAAAAATTGTTTGGTGTTTGGATGATTAGATTATGGATATTTTATAGTTATATTTTTGAATTAATGCCACTACTTTAAAAAAAAACTCCCTTTAAAATTAGTATTTTTCTCCATTCACCACTTTTTGCACAACAAAATAAAATGAATTTAGATATTGTTACCTTGTTAAAGGTAAGCATTCACCACTTTTTGCACAACAAAATAAAATGAATTCAGATATTGTTACCTTGTTAAAGGTAAGACATTTACATTTACTTTCTATCTTATTCAGGATTTTTCTGCCTTTGCTTTGATCGTGTGTGTGTGTGTGTGTGTGTGTGTGTGTGTGTGTGTGTGTTTGCGTGCCTGCAATTCTTTTGCCATTCAGTCAGCTAATCTTCAGAGAAATGTACATTGTTTCTGAGGATGAGAGAGCCTCAAGGAAACAATGTGAGCTGTGCACTTTCAACCCGCCGGCTTCCTGCCGCTCCAGTCTCACTGTAAGTGATGTAAAGTGGCATTATCTTCTTCCTATCTTGACAGATACCAGGTTGAAAGAACACCATGTGGCCGCCAGGCAACGGATCCTCTCCTTTGTTCTATTTAACCCAAATCGCCAAATGACAACCTCAAGAGGCTGGAGCGGGCTCAGCTCTGAACCTCCCCTGGGACAAAGCCTCGGCCAAGATTTCTCAGACCAGGTGTTTCGTCGTGATGTTTGGTGGTGTATTTTTGTTTTGTTTTGCTTTATTTATACCTCTAATGACAAAGCGTTATACTTCAGCTGTAACAAAAATTTAAAATAAACGACTGGAAAGTGTTTGAATGTAATACTTAGACAATAACACTCCCCACCCCCCTGCCCAACATACACATTCTGAAGAAATTGAAATTCCACCACAGGAGGCTGACAAGGAGACTCCGTGGGCTCATTTGCCAAGGATGTCTATTTCATTCCATTTCACTTCATTTCTTTCTTCTCTTCCAATATGTGTTCTGCCAAACTCTGAGACAGGCTTTCATGATACGTGGCTGATCAGAGAGAAAATCCTGCTCTCACATTGCTCACTGTCTGGGCTGGGGGCTGGGGGAGACAGACAGATAAACAGAGAGCTAGGAAACCATGTGGGCAGTGTTCTGTCACTGGTGCAGACAGGGCTGTGGGGCAGAGGGAAAAGAAGGCCTCACACATTCCGAGGCTTCAGGGGATGGAAACTGTCTGGGGAAGCCTCCAGAGAAGGACCTCAGAGAACCATTAGACGTCTTTGATACACACAAAGGCAGAAAAAGAAGAAACATCAGGCATGTGGAAAGCTGGCATGGGTGGTGGCTGCAAATTATTTTAAAAAGTGTCCATGATAAAGGTAGACTAGAGCTAGAGGCTGTTGTCCGAACTTGACTGAGCTCCTTGAGCAGGTGACAGGCACTTCCCAGCATGGGACATATGTCCAGCATGTAGCTACATTAGCAGGCACTGGATAATTGATTGATTGAATAAATGAATGACAGCCCCTTCCTAGACTGAGATACAATTAAAAGCCTAGCCAGGAAAGGTTGACTTATACAGTGGGGCCTTGAGTTCCGTGACGGAGCTCGTAACTCAAATTACTCGTATGTCGAATCTTAAAGTGAACGAGTGAGACACGTGATGCTGGGCTGATGTTGTGGCATTCACTGTGATGTTCGCTGCGCCAACTAGCT
Source organism: Myotis brandtii (assembly GCF_000412655.1). NCBI lineage: Eukaryota > Metazoa > Chordata > Mammalia > Chiroptera > Vespertilionidae > Myotis > Myotis brandtii. The sequence continues at coordinate 1,012,251 of NW_005358567.1, read as the reverse complement.
GTGGGTACCTAAAGCTGGCTCGTAACCCGAATTTTAGCTCGCAACTCAAAGCAAAAAATTGGTAGAGAGATAGCTCGTATCTCGAAAAACTCGTTAGTCAGGACACTCGTAAGTCAAGGCCCCACTGTACTTTTCATTCCTTCAAGCTGCCGGGGGCAGTGAAGCCCTTGCAGTTGTGATGCTGGGCAAAGAGCAGAGTCTAGGGCTTTCCTACTGGGGGTCGCTGCTGTCAGTCACCTGAGAAACCATGTGACCTGCCTCATTCCCTTGCCTCTGGTAAGACTAAAGCTGCCATTGAACAAGTGAATAGGCTGTTTGAAATGCCAGAAACACTCGGTCCCTTATTTTCACAAGTACTTCAGGAACCAAAAGTTGTATTTGTAAAAAATAAATGACTGTTCTTGATAAGGAAGCCAGGAAGTATATATAGGTTATAGCAGGCAGGTTATGAAATGGCCATTTAATGCCAGTCATATAGAAGAGTAGCTTCTTTAATTATAAATGCACTCAGTTCAAAGGCATACCACAGAGCATAAAGTCTAACAGGAAACTGCTGAATTCAATCCAAGTGGAAAAATATAAAAAAACAGACTTTAATAAATATATAATATCTACCAGTGAAGCTGAAAGAAATTGATTTTGTGGAGAAATATTTCTATGACGAATAAAGTTTACAACATATGTTTTCAACCACAGTTTAAGTTAATAATAGTTTAAATTATGAAACGATAGAAAACTTAATGTATTTGACTTCTGTGATCTGGAGTACATGTGTATCAACAAATTAACACACAT
>NW_005358567.1:994147-1010951 GCF_000412655.1 Myotis brandtii | reverse complement strand
AAATTGCAGATCTACTGCAGTGATATAAAATTTAGGAGGAGGGGTTTGCCTTGAGATGGTTGAAAGTAATCCTAAGAAATATAAGTTCAACAACTCTCTTAAATATCATGTCAAACAAATACACTTTATAATAATCTTTATAAAATCAATATTCTAGACATATAATGTGCATAGTCATTATAGCTAGTATCACTTCTTTATTTTAATTTTGCTAATCTGAGCCTGTGAATTAGTAGGGTTTAATAGAGTTACCTGCACTACGTAAATTATTATTCGGGCCATTGATTGGCATTAAGGAAGTCAAATAAGGCTTACATAACCTACACTATCAATGGGAATTACATTAGTTAATCCCAGAGTTTTGTAACCTTGGTCTCAAGTAATAAAAATCACCCTAAACTAACATTTCTCCCTTTCTATTATTAGCTTCCATTGTGTAAATTCAGCTGTCTGGAAAGCTATCCAGCCTTAAGAAGTAATCTAATCATTGTGCTTTTATCACATTGAAACAGTGCAGGAGAGAGATAAAACTGAGAATGGAAAATTAATTTTTGTCAAGTTTGAAGCTCAGAGAATCATAGATTCTGAAACCCCAAGTTTATTTAAGTTTAAAATAGAAAATAAAACTTTAGCCAAGATCAATGCTAATACTTGGCAGTTTTACCATTGTTTACATATTCATTAAATTTCATTAAATGTAACTGGACTTTCAGTGTCACAATTTATTTCCAAGCAGGAACAAGTGTTTTGAAATAGTATCTCTCTTGGTCTGACCTTATTAGAAATGTGTGCCTATTTCTTATTTCTGATGTGTAAAGAGGAACATAGCTAATCTGGCCAAATATTTGAAGAGATGAGAAAAAAAAGGAGTCCTGGAAACCATGTGTATTTACAATTGCTAAGAAATGTAAAGATTGAATCTATTTAAAGGTTATTTCTGACTCTATTTATTTTATGGACCTTAAGTGCATTCAGTATAAACCAGATGGAAAATGGAATCAACAACATAAATCCAGAGTCTAATGTGTTCAGCAATGTGGGAGACATGCAATGATGCTACTTTTTAGTTGCATAAGCTATTCCTACAGGACCCAAGGGACAGAGCAGACTATTAACTCACTGCCCCATTGGTGGTGAAACTAGCTAAATATGGGAACTAGATGTCTGTCTTGAACGACTCAGAAATCACCAAATGACTGATCTTGAACATGTTACTAGAGTGAGAACTGAATTTCACATTTCAAATAAGAAATCTTTTTCTTTTGACTTTAAAACCTCTAGAAACTGGACATCTTTCCCATTTAAAAGCAAAGTAAATATAGCAAGCGAGGCTATTTTGATTGGAAATGTCAAGTTAAACAGCTCAAGGAGAAATTATGTTCATTTCCCTTTTCTCCCCAAATGTCAGTGGATGGCTCAGAAGAGCAGTGCTCAGGGTAACCACGTTCGTGTCGTGGCCCACAACCCACTGAAACCTGACAAGCAAACATACACACCGTAAATGATCATGTGTCATGTTCCTAGCTGTGGTGACCCATCCTGTCAAAGAACACGTTTTCTTAGTATCAGAGAGAAGAGGACTGAGGATGAATCAAGCCAAGGAATTCAGCCATTTTTTACAGTAAATATATCAGACGCCATTTAAAAAAATATATTGTTTGAGACAACCTAATTAAATCTGGTTAAAAGGACTTCAGATTCTTGAAAGATGGACAGATTTTACTGAAGAGGTTAATAGAAATCGGATATGGTGAAATTTACACATCTCTGGAATCACTTTTAGAAAAGCTGAAGAGTCCTGTTAAATAGTGTATCCAGGTACAGTAAGCCTTGCTTTAATCACCCCAATGAAATGCTATATTTACCTGCTGAAAGTGTCATTTCTGGGTTGTCTATATTCGGCTTCGGCAAAATGCCAACAGGAAAAACAAACAAACGAGAACAACAAAAAGTTGATTTCGACTCTCTCTTTTGGCTATCTCAAAGAAGCAGCTGTCTGCTCTGATATTTCGTTTATCTACCATCACTCAAAGAGAAATTTAAACAGCCTCTCTCTGCAGAGTTACAGTATCATGCCTCTGCTCAGAAAAATGCCCAGTATACATGCAGGCATAAAATTTTTAAAAAGCAGAATAGAAGAAAATGGAATTCATAAAGTAATCTTAACCAGTGACTGAAAACAAAACTTCTAATTTCTTAGTTTCATTTCCTTGTAATTAATTGAGATATTTTTGCCCAGTCTGACCCACTTGCTTCCCTCACAGCTGGCATTAAGTTCTCTTAGGCTATAACTTCTGATCTTTAGCCTAAATGTTCTTTTTCTAGGTTGTTTATTTATTTTATTTTTTTCATAGTGTTTAACTTTCTTAACAAATAAACCCATTATTTCTCTTTCTCTGTGATGTCATTCACTATCTGGCACAATTGTAGTAGTGATGCTTGTTTTTTCATTATATTTTCCCTTTAAGATTATTTTTTTTATCTCTAAGATATGTACTCTGTAATTATGTTCATCTGAATGCATAAATCAAGCCTGTCAGATCTTTTCATGTTTTTATTGCTCTTTTCCAAATTCCACTTAAGTTTGTATCTGAGTGCCCCAAACAGGGATTGTGCCAAAATTTCAGGATATTTTTATTTCATAAACAGTGTTACATTCAATGGCCTATTGGAAGCAAATGGGAAATAATTTAGTTATTTGCTTTCAGAACAGAATACAGACTAAAAATGAATGAGTGAAATTGATGAAACTAATACAGTACAGTACTAACAGTGTTAATACTAAATAATACTAAAATGGTAGAACCAAACAAATAATGGTTGCATACTTTATAAAGACCTGATTTTTTCTCATGGATTAAATAACATTTCACATTATTTTCTGTCATTCCATATACTGAATTCAACAAATATCTACAAAGACCCTGCTGTGTACAAGTTGTTTACTCAAGGATGAATGGTGAGCTAAGAGGTGGGGGATGGAAACTCATAATTGTAAATTGCATACTATGAGCCACATTGTGTTCTCTGTTAGGACTTATATCCACAACCTAAATACAATCCTCCAAGGCAGCTGTCAGAGATATTTACAAGTTGGGTAAACTGGCTTCAGACATAGTACATACTTTGTTCATCTAACTTAGTTGCCATCATAACTAAGATTTAAACACAAAGAAAGTTTAGTAAGGGATGGAAATATTATTTAGCAATTATTTAACAAATAACACATGACAGTTTAAATTATTTAGAGAACAATCTTATTTAACTTTCTGGGAACTAAAATAAATGAGCATAAATAGCTCAACGTTGTAACTTCTACTTAACATTGTCCATAATACTTCCTTCCAAATTCCCAATCAGTAATCGTTTGCTCACTTGAAAGCCACTAATGCCAAATTGACTATCCTATATAATAAAAGGGTAATATGCAAATAGACCAAACGGCAGAATAACTGAACAACCAATCAAATTGTAATATGCGAATGACATGCTAAGGCTGCTCAACCGCTCACTATGATGTGCCCTGGCCACCAGGGGGGAGATGCTCCAACTGGTAGGTTAGCTTGCTGCTGGGGTCCAGCTGATTGGGACTGAGCAAGATGGGCTGGACATACCTTGGAGCCCTCTCACGGTCCCTCCCTGGCCCAATCGTGCACTGGTGGGGTCCCTCAGCCTGGCCTGCGCCCTCTCATAATCCTAGACCCCTTGGGGGATGTCAGAGAGCCATTTTTAGCCCAACCCACAGGCCACTCCTCTTGGGAGGGCACCAGATGTAGGGCTCATGGCTGCTGAGCACTGCTGTGCCAGCACAAGCCTTTCCCAATTGGGACAGATTAGGCGAAAGCCCATGGCAGGCACAGTGGGGCTGGGATGAGCGGGAGCGGCAGGTAAGAGCTGTAGGCAGTGTTGGACTGTGGGTTTCGGCCCGATTCCTGGAGGCCACCCAGAGGGACCCCACCCATGCATGAATTCATGCACCAGCCTCTAGTGATATAATAATTACCTGTATACAAACAGAAATGACACCTGCTTGTCCATTAGCTCATGGATGAGCATTAAATGGTGACAGGGCAGTGGCAGGGCTATAGTATCTCAAATTAAGAGTCATTCTGTAAGGTAGATCTAAGCAAAGTATTTTCAAGAAATATTTGCTTCTGGCTTAAAAATGGCCGGGTTCTGGGAGAATAATAAACTTTTCATGGAAGAATGACCATTTACCAGGGAAAACATAAAGCCATTATTTTGCTTTTTAAATAAATTCCAGAATATGGAGAGCAGCTACAGTGTGTGTACAGGTTTAAGCCTCAGACTAATGAGAGGGCATGACACTCTCGTGGCAAAGCCACATGCAAGTCCCAGCATAATTATAGCCAAAGGCTATAGTTGTAAGCTTGACCTTATGGTCCAAACCTATGGTCCCACATGGCTAAGTGAGGTAGGCTGTGGGAGGTGCTTAATAGAGTTCAGGTGCATGTAATTGAGTAGATTTGAAATCCATGAGAATATTGTAAACATCTTGACCATGCCCTTACTTTGCCTTGTGGAAACTGGCTATAAAATAAAGACTCGGCTTGCAGGCCACGGTGCTGTCTCTCCATCAGAGAGGAGTGTCCCACCTAGTCCCAGCTTTATTCTCTTGTCTGTCTTCTTTAATCCTTTACCGCCCCCACCTCAGGTTCACCCATGACTGTGCTGGCTTGACACACCAGAACAATCTTTTTGTTTATTGATCAGTATATATTTATTAATCCAATGAGTACTTATGGAGTTACTACTATTTTCAGGCAGTATATTAAGGGTTATTTATCATATTTCTTTAGCTATATCTATAAGTTCTTATTTGTATCTATCCCACACTTACCTATTATTTTTGAAATTTTAACATGCTTTGCTTCTCATTTGAGCCTGTATTTTAATGTTACTTTATGTATTCTGCATCTATCTCATTGCTGACATTATACATTTATGTAAAATGTGAATGAATTAGAATAAATGAATAGAGTTCAAAAGAATTTTTTAAAGAAGCATCCTAATTAGAGGTAGGTGATGGTGTTACAAAAGGTATCTATTATCTAATTTTATACTCAAACTAAAACACATTACACACTTTATTCATTCTCACTTTTTCGCATTAGGCTTGCTTCTGATGATTACTAGCCTACGCCATAGACCACTGGTTTGCCCCTATTGGTGTTATTCAGAAGAATATTCCATAAAGTCAGATATACCATAATGTCGAGAGAGGTTTACAAAAGGCTTTGAATTGTGGAAACAACCTCTGAATACCTATATGACATCTCATTATAACTATATACTTACAGAGTTTCTGGTGAATTGAAAACAACATGATACATCTTTTCCTTATGGTAATAAAGAATTGGATCTTATTTGAAGCAAAATGCATCTTTAATATTTGGACTGCATCTACCTCTGTGCATTTTAAACCCATGAGTACACAGTTTTATTATTTCATATATGCATTTTTAGAAGATACAGTGGTTATCTGTGGATGGTGCATGACAAGTATTTTATCTATTTGTAAATTTATTTAGTCAAATATCTATTCATTTTACACACACACACATACTGTATATTGGATACTACTGTATTTCAGGCACCACTATGGCTCTGAGGATCTGTCAGTGAGATAAACAGACAAAAACCCCTTTCTTTATCTAACTTTTTATGGGGAAAGATGAAAAATCTAACAATAAACATAATACATATGCATATGGCTTAGCCTGACAGAAGGTTGTAAATATTATGATAAAAAGTGAAACCTGATAAAGGTTATTACCAGTGTTTAGGACAACAGATGCAATTGAAATGAAATTATCAGGATAAGACTCATCAAGAAGGTGACTGGAAAAAAAGATCGAAAGGAGGTAAGAAAGTTTATGATGTTAATATCCAAAAAGCAGGAATTTCAAAAGAGCAAATAGTGAGTGTTGGAGCATGACTGGTCTATTTAAGGAAAAGGAGGATGCCATTGGATCTTGAACAGCATTAACAGATATCAAGCGCCATTAGTTCATTGTTAGTATCTTGACTTTTACCCCAAGAACAAGGTTTCTCAACTTTGACATTGTTAACATTTTGACTCTCATGATTCCTTGTTTTGGGACACTGTCTTGTGTACTGTAGGATTTTTAATAGCATCCCAGTTTTCTAACCTCCATCTGCCTGCCCGTGGCCACTCTAGTTTTGAACACCCAAAATGACTAACAATATTGCCTAATATCTTCTAGAAAACAGAATTTCCCCAGAGTGGAATGGAGGAATGTACATGTTGAACAGAAGCCCCCATGAATTCGTGTTTATCTGGAGCCTGAGATTGTGACCTATTTGGAAATGGGGTCTTTGCAGAGTGTTCAAGTTCAGAGGAGGTCATACTGGATTAGGGTGGGACTTAAATCCAATGTTTGGTGTTTTATCAAAGAAATTAGAGGGGCTTCTGTATTCAAAGGCACAGCAGAAACACACAAAAAAGATAAGGCCAAAATTGGAGTGATGCAGTCATATGCCAAGGAGTGCTAAGGATTATGGGCAACCACCAGAGATAAGAGAGACAATGAAGGAAATTTTCCTAGAAATTTCAGAGAGAATACCTTCCTGCTGACAACTTATTTCTGACTTAAGCTTCCATAATAGTGAGAAAATAAATGTATGTTGTTTCAGCCACCTAGTTTGTGGTACTTTGTTTTAGCAGTACCATGGAGTGCTGTCATTGATAACTGCATGGAGAGGCATCATCTAACTCAATCACCCTGTTGCAGTATAGACAGTGTTTAGATGGGGAGGGATGTAGAAATAAAACCAATTAGAAGCTCCATGCAACATTTCAAGACAGAGATGTTGGCACGTTGAACCAGAGAAAGATCACAACGGACATGATGAGAAGGATTTGGACCCTCATATGTTTTGAAAATAATTAATAGAGTTTGCTGATGGATTGAACATGAAAGAGAGCAGTTAAGAATAACTCCCATTTTAGACTGAGTATCCACAAGACAGAGAAGACTGCTTGCATCATCAGGAGTTAAGATTAGCAGTTTGATTTGGGATTGCTCAATGTGAATTGGTTATGAAATTTCTAAGAGGAGCTATTGAGTACGTGGTTTGATATGTGTCAGGATTTCAAGTAGAGAGTCATTGTGGAAAGAAATTTGAAGAGTCACTGCATAAAAGAGGTATTTAGAATAATAAAACTGGGTCAGAAAACTAAGGGAGTGTGTAGATGGATAAGAAAAAGCTTACTTCAAAGTTAAGAGGCCAGGAATAAGAGAAGGAATCTGCAAACAGTGCTGAAAAACTGCAACCAGTGAGATGTTAACAGAATCAAGAGGAAGTTTAATTTTGCAAACCAGTCTTTTTGGGCTTATTTCTTTCACATAAAAATGTTATTATAAATGTATTTTAATGAGAAAAGTCATGAAAGTTCTTTTTAATAAATTATACTCCAGGAAGATATCAATAGTTATTTTTCAACTTTATATGCAGCAGGTCAAAATGTGTCTAATGATACTGCATAAAAATAATTGGAATTGCAAAGAATTTTAATATTTGTATTGTTATACTATAAATAGAAGGCCTGTTCTCAATTAAATTAGTTTAGATATGTGTCTGATATTTTTCTCAGCCTAGAAAAGATATCTCTGGATGAGAAGAATGATAGTCGATAAAAACACCAGAAACTTCCAATGGCTAGGTTTTCCCATTTTGTGAAAGCACAGACTTTGGCTATGGTACACCAAAGAATTCCATCAAAATAAAAGGGAAGAGGGAGAAAGAAAAAAAAAACAGTTAAACATTTCAGTGGATATTGTAGATCTTTACATTCTACAGAAACTAGATCTAGATACCTGAATCAGATTTTCACTACATGTAGAAATTTCAGAGAAAAGCAAGTCTCCATTTGATCCCAAATTATGCTATGGGATCAGTCAGGTCCTAACAAGAAACAGGAACAATCAAAAATAGGATAAAACAAAGAGGCTTTATTTACAAACTGGTTAATTCATAAAGGTGTAATTGTATGAAACCAGAAGAAATAATGCAGTAATCCAGGCATCCATTCAAAATGTCATGTGAACAGTGATGGTCATATTGGTAACTCTTCTTTCTGAGGTTCATCTCCACAACCCAGAGATCCATTATTCATGCCAATGGAATTCCAGTAACATGCGGCATGGTTTTCTACTGAGTGAGCAATCCTGCAACCTAGACTAAGAGATGAAAAAGAATTAAAATTAAAGGTTAATGCCACTTTTTACAGTAAGTTAGCTTTTGTAAACAGATGTATAAAAATGGTGGCCTTAAAGTCTAAGTATATTTATTAGGCATGGCGACATCAGAAAGTGCCATGAACAATGTCAAGAAGAAGCTATTTTGCCCAGGAAGATGAGTTACACGGGGTCTCCATGGCATCTGGCCTTTCCATTGAAGCTGCCAGCCTGCATAAGTACTAGTGACTTGTATCTGAGTTGCAATTCCGTCTTAGATATGAAATCAAATTTAAAACTGAGATAAAAATGACTGTAAAATAAAAATACAACCCCATTAATGAACAATGTACATTTCTAACCAAATATAAGGTTCCATCAACTATGTGAAAAGTCTCCCAAACTGGTTTTAAGTGAAAGTAAGGGTTTCTATTATTGTTTTAAGAACCAAAATAAATTAATCACCTCTCAGTAATAACCCAGTGGCATAAAACAGTAAGTACTTTCTTTTCATAAGCTGCTCTTATATGAACCAGGAAATGATATCCATCTGCAGTGGTTGGCTTTTTTTCTGATGGGTAAAATATCTATACTCTAAATTTAAAAAGTAGCGAAGGTGGTATTTGCATATCAACAACTAAGCTACCAGAAATTGATAGAGCCGTAAATCTTGCACATATTTTGAACAATATAAGGAAGAAACGCTACAATGTATGTTGATCTCCCAAATTTAGTGCCAATTGGGAGGAAATCAACATTAATATTTGTAAGAGCTTGACAAAATTGGATTGTCACATGTGTGAAAAAATAGTTGCATGCAACGATTTTATTGAAGTATAAGTTTAATGTATTGGTTTGTATGCACAGGCCATTGATTTGTTTGTGCTGTGGGTGTTTGCTGGGATAATGAATGGTTTCCATATGAATTGAAAACCTTTAGGAAAAAGGTAATGGTTTGCCAGTGAATCAATACTTAGAAGAATATATTGGTCATGGCTACACTTCCACATTGGTTTAATATATTAGCTTGGAACACACTTTGTGTGTGTATGCAATAATACTGATTTCTTTATTAACTCCACATTTAAAGAATATAATTGTTATTACCCTTTCTTTACAAAGGACTGAGACTTGAAATTGAGTTGAATTAGGAGGTTAAATTGCTGTTATCATCAGAATATAAACTTGTGGTAAATATAAACATGTGAAAAAGCTTAACATATCTAGTCACCGGTCTATAATTTTATTTCAACACTTAACATTTGCACAGATTTTAGAAGACAATAGAAAAATATCGTAATTTATTAAAAACAAATTCCTGGAAGTAAAAATTATTACCATGTGAACAGAAGTCCAAAAAAATTCATTCAGTACTAAATCCACTTAGCAGCAACATGGAGTAGGGAGATGAAAGAAACCAACTTGTATTTAGAAAGCAAACATTGGGTTTTCAGTCTTACTGCCAGTATACCCATAAGTTCTGTCTTTTTTATTGTCATTTACTTTAAGCTATTTCACCTCATCTGCAGTATTAAGATAGTAATTGCTACCTGGCCACCCATAGAACCTCTGAAAGGATCAACACTTGCAGAAGAGGTCTGTAAAACTAATGTTCCATATGAAGGATAAAGGTTAGTGTATACAGTTCTGAAGAAAGTTTTCACGGGCTCATTGTCCATATCTGTAACTAGGTGTTTCATTATTTTTACTTTTTATACAGATTATTGGAATATAAGTCATATGCCATAAAAGTCACACTTTTAAAAATATGCAATTCAGGTTTTTCTTTTAGTATATTCACAGAGTTCTGCAACCACAATCATCTAATTTCAGAATATTTCACAACCCAGCAAGAAACCCTGTATCCATTGAGGAGCCACTGTCCACTGCTCCTTGCTCCGCAACCTTAGAACAACAAATCTGCTGTTGCTATGGATTTTCTTCTTCTGGACATTTCATACAAATGGGATCATACAATGTGTCATCTTTTGTGATTGGCTCTTTTCACTTAGCTTAATATTTTCAGAGTTCATCTATATTATGACATGTATCAATAAGTCATTCCTTTTTCTTTTTCCAAATAATGCCCCATTACATTGATATACCACATTCTGATGATCTATTTACAGTTTATGAATATTTTAATTGTTTCCACTTTTTTGGCTACTATGAATAAATACTGCTATAAACATTCAGGTAATATATAGAGAGAGAGAGAGAGAGAGAGAGAGAGAGAGAGAATGGCTGGCTCATATGGAAGCTCTATGTATAAGATATTAAGAAACTGACAAAATGTTCCAAAGTTGCTGTATCATTGTAAAATTCTACCATCAATTTATAAGGGTTCACATTTCACCACTTGTTATTGTCTTTCTTTTTTTATTTTAGCCATTCTACTTGGTGTAAAGTGATTTTGATTTGCATTTTCCTAGTGTTTTATAGTGTTGAGCTATTTTTTATGTTCTTATAGACCACCTCTATATCTCTTTTGGAGAAATGAATATTCAAATATTTTTTTCCATTTTTTAATTGGGTTACTTATATTTATTGATGTTTAGTTGGAATAGTTCTTTATATTCTGGACACAAATTCTGTACCAGATATATGATTTTAAAATATTTTAACTTATTCTCTGAGTTGTATTTTCACTTTGGCGATGTTGTGCCTTGAAACACAAGATAGCTTAATTTTTGTGAAGTCCAATTTATTTATTATTTTTCACTTATACTTTGGTGTAATATTCAAAAAACCACTGTCTAATCTAAGGTAATAATAATGTATTTTTATGTTTTTCTAAGAGTTTTATAATTTTAGCTCTTACATTTAGGTCTATAATGCAATTTTTGTGTTAAGAGCCCAACCTTATTTTTATGTGGATATCCAGTTGTCCTGGCACCATTTGTTGAAAAGAATATTCTTACCCCATTGCAATATCATGGCACTTATTTTGATTTCTTAATTGCTATATAAACTTTAGGATCAGTTTGTTAAAAGAAAAAAAGCATAATTTCAATATAGTTTTTCTCACTTTTATATGGTCAATGCCTTTTAAAATAATTTAATTGATTTTTAGAGACAGAGGGAGGCAGAGGGAGAGAGAGATAGAAACATCAATGATGACAGAGAATCATTGATTGGCTACCTCCTGTCTGTTCCCTACTGGGGATCAAGCCCACAACCCTGGCATATACCCTGACTAGGAATGGAATTGGCCATCTCTTGGTGTATAGGCTGATGCTCAACTACCTGAGCCACACTAGCCAGGCTAGTCAATGCCTTTTAATGATGCTTGGATCACAGTAAGCATTTTCAAATTAATAATTAAATAAATTAATGTACAAATACAACCAAGCTTTGATCTAAAATACAGCCCAAAGAATAAGTAATATTTTTAAATCAATATAATCACTTTTGAGCCCCAAACATGCATCCTCCCAGGAATCCTTTCTTTGATTTTATTTTTTTACTTTTATTTATTATGCCTATTTGCCAAAGCTACACAAAGAAAGCAGGATGGTTTTATATGTGAGAATTCCAAAATATGATTTATTTTTATGGTAAAAAAATTGTATTAAGGTCACTTACATAAAGACAATTGATTAGGTTTGTTTGGAGATTTCTGTGCACCTACACTATCCATCTCTCTGGATGTATGTTTTCTTTTATCAGCACCTGCAGGTCCAGTTATTCTTCTTTTTCTTTCCTCTCTGAAAAACAGGTCTCTCTACTCTGGTGTGAACTTGGCCACTTGACTTTTCATGATTTCTCAATTCAAACTCTTAACACCGATTAAGGAGAACCTCAGTGTCCAAATTCTAAATTTTTGTGCAGAAAATAGAAGCACCTCAACAACTTTGGTTGGTCACTTCAATCATTGTCCCCTCGCCCATTCAATTGTGGCTGGAGATCTCCAGGGTTATGTAACATAAACATAGTTGCAATGCTCATAGAATGAGATACATATGACCTTGAATTGCACCCCCAAGGAAATTACAATATCTAGTCCTGTGACTTTATGAAAGGGAGGGGTGGAAGGAAACTATTTTAAAAGTATTAAAAGAAAGACTACTGTAATAATAGTATGAGAATATACAAATAGCATCATATACAAATAGCATACATAAGTTTATTACAAATAGCACCACACTATACTATTGAAATAATCATAATGATTTTAGGATCAGTGATTCTTTACCCTTCCATATTTTGGATGTTTAGATAAGCAGTGATGAATTGAGCTAGTCTAATGTTTGAAGGCTCAGGATCTATGTTGCAGTTCTTAGAATAAGTAGCTCTGTGGTTTTGGCAAGTCATGCCATCTTCCCGCAAATTGACCCATCTGGGAAAAGTAGCTTGATTTCAATTCCTTGAACTATCTCCGGTTTTAGTCCATCTTATCGTTGGCATAAACATGGGAGTTCTTAATGATGGGAATGATAACAGCAAAACACAGTTGGTCTGATCATGACACCACCAAATATAAGCTTTGCTTCTTTAAAGCAGAGTGGAGATATGGGAAATTTATAAGAGAAAAATCAATCTTTTAACAGAACACATACTTTAAGTAATTGAAATCGTTCCGATAGCACAAAGGCAGCCCTCAAGCAACTACAAACAGGAGAATGGAGCACAGCATTTTCAAATGACATCATATATACTCAGCGCTGCTTTTACTTTAAGTGATTTTCAGTGTATGCAAGCAAAGTGTGCAGCTTATTTATCATAAAGCTAAAATCCATACCAGTCCTTTAGATGTTTCAATAAACTTATGAAAAAGTATTTTTCAAGAGGAAAGCCAACTAGCAATTTATTTTTCTCGTGCTTTGAAATATGTTTAAATCAAACTTGATGTCATGATTCTTTTTAGACTCCAGATACTGTGGGTTCTCCTTGACACTTTGATTACCTTAGAGAAATATATTCATTTGACCGGATAAAAAACTAGAGTTGGGGAGTAGTAAGTCTAATTGTAAAAGAATATAACTTTGGAAGGATCATCCAACTATCCCTAAATTCAAATGCAATTAATTTAAGGCACATGTATTCTGTCACGGGTAGGAGATATATTATAATTAGTATAATATGCGTTATACTGGAAAGCCAATTACATTACTCTAAGGACATGCCATTGGATTTATCTAAAGTAACAGAAATGCTCAGAGTTAATTAAGTTTGTCTTATGCTAACAAGAAATTGTGTCATATTATAGGAAGATTTTAGAATACTAAAAGGTCAATCTGTATTGTAAAAAAAAATCTGCACATAAATGTTTTATGAGGGATTGGCATAGAATAACATATGAACCAAACCACAGCCTGTGCTGAGTCCTCTAATTGGATTTTTTTTTAAGTTCTGTATTTTAATTAGGATGATTTCTGTTGTAGGTAACAGAAAACCAGATACACACTTTACAATTTAGTGATATGTTTTGAGAGTTCAGAGGTGGCTCCTACCTGATGTTTGCTTTAACCTAGTGACCTTTGGTTTTCATCTAGGTGATTGCAAAATGCAGGCAATAGTTCAGGCTCCTGAATACTTGGTCATTTGGGGGAAGAGAGAGCTTATTTGCCTCCTAAAGGCAAGGAGTTGTCTTTCCCAATGTTTGGTAGCAAAAATGTCTTCTTTATCCTTGCTTGAATTAGGTTGCAACTATTTTTTAAATGGTCCCTGAAATCAAGGGGAAAAAATTAAGAGATTGTTACCCTAGACCTTATTGCCTGAAGAAAAATCTTATGGTATAAGTTTGTGGGAGTGAATTCCCTTCAAAGCATTCTGGCCCCTGAAATGGTCAGGATCAACATCCCCCAAACACATATTTCAGTGTGCATGTGAGGGTGGGGGTAGGGGTGTATGCCTATAGAAAGTTTATTTAGGAAAAATAAAAGTAGGAATTTTACTGGATATAATACAATGTCTACCATACTCTGTGAACAAGGGGCATGGAAATATTTGGTAAAGAAACATTAAACCCTAAAAATTTATGTTGCTCTCCATAACAACAATAACAATCAAAATCTACCTTAGAAAAATATCCCAAACACCAAGTTCTCTATCTTCTGCATCCCATTTAACTACTGAATATAAAGAAGAAGTTGTTCAACTGCACTACAACTGATCTTTTCAGAAAATCAAATCATAATTTGCCCCTACCTCATATGACCCTATATGGCCATATATACTTATATAAACTTCCAGCTAAAGTAACTCTTCTAGTGAAGCCTATGGCCTCACTTCCCTTCACATGTGCCATGCTTATTACCCTTCTGAATCTTGCTTATGTGATGTAATATTCTCCATATAATTCTCTGCCTGTGCATATTCTAATCTTGTGTCAAATCGGTCCTTTCTCTAAAGGCCTTCCTAAGTTAGTGTACATGATCTATATTGTTGCTTTTTCTAATCTCCAAAGGCAACTATAGTATAAATGATTACTTTGCTATTCATTTATTTAAAATATGTGTAGGCAGTGTATTAATTGGCAGACACTCTTCTAACTTCTCAGGATAGAGATAGAAATATTTTCATCTGGAATTTCTGATAAATGTGTGTGCATGTGTATGTTTGTATGCATATATATTTCCAATATCACTCAAGTAAGTGACAATTTTCTTAAGTGTTATAGCTATTTCATAGATTTGTTTCTATTCCTACAATCTACTATTGATTTTTCCCTAAGAGAAAACAGATTCAACCAGAAAGTAGGAAACACTAAAAAATTATTGTGACTTTCTTTTCATGTTTCCATGGCACTGGTAGACAAAGAAAATAATGTTATTGAATTACTATTGCTAAAGTAGGACAATTTCAAGTAATTCAGAGCACTTAATATCCTATATAATAAAGAGGGAATATGCAAATTGACCATCACACCATCACAAAGATGGTGGAGGCCAGTCCCCTCAGCCCTGCCAGAGTCTCACAGTCCTTTTAGCTCAGCCTGCAGTGGGGAGGGCGGCAGGTGCATGGTGTGGTCAGACCTGCCCTCAGCCCCCAGTTGCCCAGGGCTGGCCCAAGGCACAGGCAAGCCTCGGATGTCGGCTGCCCAGCCAATGCCTGAGGCACAGGCAAGCCTCAGAGGTTGGCTGCCCAGCTGCCCAGGGCTGGCCGAGGCTTACACTGCCAGCAGTGGCAGCAGCAGAGGTGTGATGGGGGTGTTGCCTTCCCCTGATTTCCGGGTCACCTCCCACCCCTGAGGACTCCCAGACTGTGAGAGGGGGCAGACCAGGCTGAGGGACCCCCCGCTCCAGTGCATGAATTTTCATGCACTGGGCCTCTAGTATAGGATAATCAATGATAACATCCCTGCTGCCCAAACATGTATGTACTCACACACACAAACACAACAAAGTTTCTGGCCAAACTGTAGCTTGACTGTCAATTTGCATGGAAAGCTCCCATTGTTTAATCTCAGGAGGTAAGAATTACAAACTTGTTCTTTAGTGCTGGACACATGTTTACTAACCTTGGTATGGCCCCGTATTTAATTGACACACCAATTTGAAGACAGTTCATTGACTCTCAAATTTTCCATAGAGAACGGACACTTTACCTTCTTTTGTCTAGTCCCTCTAGCTTCATAAATCATGCTTGTTCACTGATTAATTACTGTCAATGAAGAAATGAACATTTCGTTCTCAATATATTCACTAGAAATCAGAATCCTAAAGACATGCATAACCTATATTCCTGCATAACCTATTTCAACCCATCTTTACTGTTAGCACCTACATTTTATTCCATACAATGTCAGATAGGAATAAAGGAGTGGGCTTACAGATTCCCTCTTTTTCACGCTGAGTTATCTTTTTATTTTTCCTATGGGCCTGAGGGATGAGTTTGCCATTAATGAATTTGATTGATTAAGACATGTAGGCACTCTTTCCTTTGATTTGGGAAACTATAAAATGGCAATACTGAATGAGAGGAAAATTAAGTTCCTTTCACCACTTTTAGTTTGTGATGATAAATATATCTCTACCTATATATCTAGAGATGAATCATGAACAATCAGGTTTTTGTAAGATATATGAGAGCAAAGAAAAAGTAGAAGGTAAGAAGGAGTGGAAAGTTAATGGCGCAATTTTACTTCATAGACTGAGTCTCTTACTAGAGATTGTCAACTCTTGTTTGAATATATTTGTTTATAAATTAATTTCTGCTTAGTGCTTAAAATTATATAATCAATCAGATATGGAAAATTACTGAAAAGAAGGTTTATGCCATTTTAAATTGTTGTTCATGTTTCTTAGACTCTTATCACCTTAATGTGCAGGTATGATCGAATATGCTTTACACTTGAACTTATGAACTATGGGAAATTGAAATGTGATTTGGTCCCAGCCAGCATGTTTCCATGGTTGAGTGTCAACCTATGACCCAGGAGGTCGCTGTTTGATTCCTGATCAGGGCACATGCTCGGGTTGTGGGCTCCCCAGTTTGGGGTGTACATGAGGCAGCTGATCAATGATTGTCTCTCATCTTTGGTGTTTCTATCTCTCTCTCTTCCTCTCCCTTTTTCTCTGGAATATATATATTATATATATAATATCAATCACTGGGGCACCCCAAATTATTTTATATAT
>NW_005358567.1:967097-994063 GCF_000412655.1 Myotis brandtii | reverse complement strand
TTTGGGGTGCCCCAGTGATTGATATTATAATATTTACATATAGATAGTACACATAATTTGTGCTTTTCATTGAATAAATCTTTAGAATATTACAAATGAAACTTTTCAGCTGCAGCATAAAGAGGAAGATTTAGGAAAAGTATAATCACTCTTGGGGAAGTTTGATTTTTTAAAAAATCATTTCTGAAACATGTGGTGAGCTGATATTATGTTGGAAATGAATTTAATCTAAACACGCTATGGTTTATGAGCACTGTCAAAGCCAAACACAGCATAATGAAACTTCATTTTAATGTGCTCCTGTGTAATATTTTCTAACATTTGCCAATTGTTTATTAGATTTATATAGCACCTATTATCCAAGGAGCTCAAGACATGGTTCAAAGAATATTAAACTAAGGCCCTTCAAATAAACTCTCCTGAAAGAATTGGTACAATAGGATAAACACCTTGAAAAGCCACATGCACAGAAAAGGAATCAGAGCCAGAACCTAGGAGGCAATTTGTCTTCATAAAATGGTTTTTGATACTATATCCCTGCCCAATGATACTTCACTCTAACTTGATTATGAACTCACAATTTAACTTGTTATGATTCAATTTGGGTTCTAAGGGAACTTCCATGATTTCACATGCATTTGTAAAGAAAGATCCAGTTTGTGATATTAAAAAGGAAATGTGGCATCTAAAACCTGAAGTTTCTTAGGTTTTAAAAAAAATATTTATATTAAAATTACTTAATGTTTTGCAATTATAGATTAGTTTTAGTATTTGGAACCAGTTCTTAAGCTGTAATATTACATGGTAGCTGACTTAAATTTACCTGGAAAATGTTTTCATTCTTTGATGATACACAGAGGCTACCAAACAACAGTCACTAGATGTTTTTCTTAATGGCATTGTGTGCACATGGTCACTTTCTACATTCTCCCCCGATACAGGCGTTCTCCTATGAATGTAAGTCAGACAATTTTAGAAAATGAAGAAACTTTAGAGTTTAGTTCCATCCTTTATTTTGAAAATGGAGTTTCTGAGACCCAGAGATTGAGATACTCTGTCCCAGGCCACTGCCTTAGTTTTTCACAGGATTAGAACTAGACTGAGTTCTAGCTTGTTCAGCTTTCTTCTTTAAAACAGTGCTTTTTAATAAATTGCTATGATTTTTTAAAATGACATTTCCAAGCAACCTGGGTATATTTTTTTTTCTCAAGCTCGTAGGTCTATGGAACCTCGCACACCTCACTGTGTTAAGCGTAGCTCACAGTGATACACTTTGCCTTCTAGCACAGGACATCATGTAACCAACCTTTTTTGCCGCACTTTTGCTGATTGCTGATGCTGCTATGCAGAGGGCTGGGTTAGACAGTCTGAATGTTCACATGGCTTGTATTCTTGTCGTTGAAGAGGAATTCACCTAAGACATCTTACTTAGAGCAAAAGCAGCCTAAGTCAATGCCTAGCTCTCACTGCTAGAGATACCTTTCACACCCCTGAGCTCTGCTATGGACCTTGCTGATGAGTCATTCCACCCAAGCATTGTATTTCACTGCAGAAGACCAGCGATGTTAATGGTCCTGCTCAAGGTGACAGTGTTTGTTACCAAGCACTCTTGACTCTCTAGTGTTTGTTGTGTTTTATACCTGAGCAATAATTTTGAGGTCAGGTAAGAAAGAGGACTAGAAACCTGGTCTCTCAGACACCAGAGCTTAACTTTAGGACTTACTACGTGTTTGGTCTTGGTTTCATTAATTAAGTACCTTAAGGTTCAGTTAAAATCACTTATAAAACTGAGATTATAGTAATGCTTGGATCATAGAAGATGGTGAAGATTTATTGATGATATGTTTATTAGGCTAACTTTAAAAATTCTGTAGTAGTTCTACACACACACACACACACACACACACACACACATTTAATGAATGCCATTATATCGTTCTCCATTATCCTGGCCATATTTCCAGAGAATTGTTGCAAAACTTTTGGTAAATTCATTTGAGAGAGAAAATTCTAGTATGATACTAAATGATGTGTCCTGCTCAAATTCCTTAATACATTCTCTTTAATTCTTGCTTAGTTTTATTAGTATATATTCAAGTTCTCCTCTTCTAGCCACATTCTAGTCTTAAGGACAAAATTGATTGAGATAGGAAATACACCAGTATAACTACTGCAATCACTATTTTCATGAGGATGAAATAAAGTGTGTACTGTACACACTTTCATGAAATAATATGTGAAAAACAACAGGTATAATCAATCCCAAATAGAAGGTAATCGCAAAGTCTTTCCTTATCTCTATGATGCAATACAAAATATTTCCACATGTTGAGATTAAACTTCCTTTTGTTCACTTCTCTTGGGAATAATTTCAAATTTAATGTAAGTATTGTGTTATTTTAAGCTTGAGATGGGATAGTTTGTTGTTACATCAGCCTTCAGTTCTCAATAATTTAACTTGAACAACTGAAGTGTTTAAGCTTTGTAATCTTCCTCCTAGATCTCAATTTACTTTCAGAAAATACATAATAGCTGCTATTATAAATTGGAAAAAGAATCTAAAGAGAGCCCTAGCCTGCTTGGCTCAGTGGATAGACCGTCAGCCTGTGGACTGAAGGGTCCCAGGTTCGATTCCAGTTAAGAGCACATTCCTGGGTTGCGGGCTCGACCCCCAGTAGGGGTTGTGCAGGAGGCAGCCGATCAATGATTCTCTCTCATCATTGATGTTTCTATCTCTCTCTCCTTCTCCCTTCCTCTCTGAAATTATATATATACAAAAAGAATCTAAAGAGATTGTAGGCATGTCTCTGGACCTACTCGCTTTCCATTTTATGTACATCTTATAGATTTTTTTTTAAATCCTGCATCCTTTACTCTGCTAAGAAGTCTATAATGTGAGGACACCAGCCTCTCCCATGTATGAGTAGTATGTCATTTATTGTTGGTCTAGTGGATTCACTTGCTTAACAACCTAAGTTTTCACTTGTAATTTTCTCCTCAGTCTCCCAATTGCTCCTACACTCAGAAATCAGTTTTCTGGTGTGGGATACCTAGCCTCTGTTTACCTAATATAATATTACTAGAGGCCCAGTGCATGGATTGGTGCACTGGTGAGGTCTGTTGGCCTGGCCTGCAGGGATGGGCCAAAATCGGCCCTCTGACATCCCCCGAGGGGTCCCGATTGCAAGAGGGTGCAGGCCGAGGGACCCCACTGGTGCACGATCGGGGCTGGGGAGGGACTGCGGGAAGGCTCCAGGGTGTGTCTGGCCCATCTTGCCCTGTCCCAATTGGCCGGACCCCAGCAGCAAGCTAACCTAACAGTTGGAGCATCTGCCACCTGGTGGTCAGTGCATGTCATAGCGACTGGCTGAATGGTCGAACAGTCGGCACTTAGCATATTAGACTTTTATTGTATAGGATATGATGATATGAATCTTGACCAGCTTTTACTCTTTGACCCTTAATCTTTTCCCAGTTCATGTAACTGAGACTGTTTATCTCTGGGCAAAATAACATGTTTAAACTCTTACTCTTTATGGCAGCCTTGTCATAATTTTACTAACAAATGACAGCACAGAAAATAGACTATGCTCCCCATAGTTGTGGGGTTATTGCTCAAACTAGCACCCTTCAGTGTCTTTGTTCAGCATATCGATATAGTGTCACACCATTTTTAATGTTCATGCAAAGACTGAGGTGGTTAGCCATGGGCATTGAAACAAATATTAAAGGAATCAATTCACTAATTACTAGTTTAAGGTAGCTTGAATGTATACATACAATTTTGACGAGAAGCAGATTAGCCATGTCAAAATGTTGGAAATAACATTTGACCTATTTTTCATCTCCTTTTTCTTCATCCTTCAAATGGACCCCTTACTAATCTCAGAGGGGAAGGCTGGGGTGGGGAGAGATTAAAAAGGGAATTTATATGCATAGCCCATGGACACAGACAATAATGAGGGGAAGGTCTGGGAGGAGTGAGAGCAAGGTGGAGGGATCAATGGGAAAAAAAGGGGGATATCTGTAATACTTTCAACAATAAAGATGTTTTCAAAAAATATTGGCACATAAAAAAAGGGACCCCTTTCTTCCTATCTCATCCACTTACTCTCCTACTCCTTCAGTACTTTACTATCAAAGTTGGAATGACATTAATATTATTAGTTTCAACAATTTCCAATATAAATCTTTATTGATTGGTTAATTGTTTGCAATTTTAGTATTAATTACATTGTATCCCACAGTCCAGTTGGAATGATAGCTTAAAGCATTCAAACTGTCTGTGGGCTTTGTTATTTTTTCCTCTAAGAATTTCTGGGTAGAAGAGCGGGTGTCAATTTATCACCAAGTTCTGGAAGAAGCTTTTATAAAAGCTCTAGTCTCTTCCCCTCCATCCTACCCAAATCCTTTATTGGAGCAATGAAAGTGAAAATTTTTTCTTCACTCTCTTAGGCAGCAGCAACACATACTGTTATAATTATGTAGGTTAAGCATGAGAATTGGAAAATTATTAGCATTATTTGCAAAGTAAACATAGGTTAATTATCATAAATGTCAAGTAAATACCACTAATCCTTAGTTAATATGCATATGAATAACTGTCAAAATGAAAATACTATTTTAAATGTGTGTTTGTATGTGTGGAAGGAGAGCAAGACAGAGGGGTGGGGAGAGAAAGAGAGAAAAAAAAGAGGGAGAGAGAGAGATTGCTTATAACCAATGGCCATAGAGAATGGGGCTTTTGTATCTTTGAGTGTTATGGAATCATTAAGAACTCACATTTTAAAAAATAAAGAATAGTGAAAGCAGTTGTATTATTTTCCTAATAAAAAGAACAATGTTCAATGACTAAAAGTTTATTTAAGAGTATTTGGTAAAAGCTCTGATGTGATAATTATAAGAGTTCAAAAATATAAGAACATTCTGTTGTGAATGTGGTGTCTATATTTCTTAAACAACACATAGAGAAATAATTTATAATGACTTTATCCTGATAGAAAGTTAACAAAAATATGCTTTGTAGTCTCTGGAAAATAATTCATTCAATGTATTCAGAGAGAAAATACCTTCTTGAATTCTAATACTTAGAATGACTCTCTCAATGTGTTTCTTTCTCTAAAGTTTAATATTGTATTCCTCTTGATTAAATAAGTCTCATATATATATATATATATCCTCTATAATAATAAAAAGGTAATAGCTAATTAGACCAAACGTCATTCTGGACATCCTTCCTGATGAAGCCGGGGCCAGAGGGAAGCCAGCCGGGGTCCTGGGTGCTTGCAGGTGGCCTGAGGGAAGCCAGCCCAAATCCTGGGTGCCTGCAGGTGACCAGAGGAGGGAAGCCTGGGTCCCGGGTGCTGGAGGGAAGCCGGTGCCAGCAGCTGGGGGAAGGAAGGCCTACTCTTGCACGAATTTTAGTGCATTGGACCTCTAGTATATAATAAAAGGCTAATATGCAAATTGTCCCCTTGGGAGTTTGACCAGGAGATCGGGAGTTAGATTGCTTGCTATGACGTGCAATGACCACCAGGGGTAGATGTGGAACATGGTGGGTGATCAGTGGTGGTAGTGGGGCACTGAGGGAGCAAGGGAAGGAGGAGGTGGGGAGGCTGGGAGGCAGAGAACCTTATCAGCCCTGCTCGCCGGCCAGGCCTAGGGACCCTACCTTTGAATAGATTTATAAAATAATATTCATACTATTTGCCATAATCTTCATACTCTCATTACACAATTAAATACTAAACATATTATGACAGATCACAGTATATATAATTAATTTAAAGGTTAAAAATATTTTTAAGGATTTGAACTTTATAATTTCAATTACTTATTTTGGGGTTTATTTTGATCATTTGTAAATTTCAAAATTCTCTAAGGTTAAAGCAAATACTGACTTTAATTACAAACTACCGTCTATATTGTGAAACTTGCAGGGGAGTAGCATTTAATACCAGCCCAAATCCTACACTTAAGTCCTTCCAATGCCAGTCCCATTGCCAAAGGAGGTAACTAAAGTTATCAATATTATGCTCGCATACTGCTGGGTCAAACACAGTACTACCCTTTCACTTGGTATTCATGTCTGCCTGCACATGTGGGATGGCTACAGGCTTGTCCTGGTGATGGTGCAGTACAAAGCTCAAAGAAGGAGAGCCTGTGCTTCCAAATTGGCTGCTGTCCTCCGAGTGCGTTCTCAACATTATTGGGGATTATAGCATTGTCTTTAATTTGTGAAGAAGCAGCATTTTTGTGATTACATTTTGAGTCATTGTTAATGGGGCATATGAATTTCATTGCTTGTTCATTGAAACAGTGGGTTAGACAATCTTCAGAAGTAGTATGCCTTCTATCAAGTCATAGGTCCTGAACCTGCAGCAATGATCTGCTCTGAGAAGGCAATCCTAGAAACTTTATTGTACAATGTAGAATACTAACATCACATTTATTTCAAAATCCATTGTTCTGTTATGAGGCCTGTGCAAACACAAAAACTCAACAAAAATTAGGTTTTTTGCAAATCTTGTGTTGTGCTGCAGCACCTCAAGGTGGTTCAGTAGAAGGCAGTCATCCATCTGCAGGACACGCCAGTAGCACTTAACACAGTTTCCGTTTCGATTGCTCTAGTGATAAGTATCTTGATATTCCCTTTGGGACTAACATTCCAAAGAAGACTTGTCTATTCTCATTTTCTTGGTATCTGCCACTCATCAATACTTACAAGTTTGCCTTCTATAGAGACCAGCCAGCTATGATTAGAGCAACTCTTCTGTGTATGTCTTGCAAAGGAAGACAATTTATGTCAGTGCAGACAACAAATGCCTATAAACCTAGAGGTGCTAAGACAAGATCAAGGAAGTGGGTGAGATTCAAGAGAAGACAGAGCAGCCTTAGATGTGGTGTGTGTGAGAGATTAAGGTATCTGGTCCAACAGTAAAATGTATTTGCCTTTGCTTAACACAGAGTAGCTGTAAATCAGAAACCAGGAAGGGCAGATTCTCCTAGAAAACATTTATCCTGCAGGGATTAAGTGATCAGAGATCAGGAGAAAACTCAAAAGAACCATGAACTGAAGAGGGAGTGCTGGGTGAGCAGGAAGCAGCTGTATTATGGCAGGTCTGTGAAACCTTGAAACGCCCCAAAGGAGGAAATTATCTCTCTGCATCAGGATGCTTGATGATGCTAAGTGCAGAATTAACTTTTCAGTTGGGACTAGCCTTGAACTCGGAAGAGGAAACAAGCAAAGTGGAGCTTTTAATTGTGTGTGAAACTAAAAGGAAATCAGAACTGAGACATGAAATAATGAAATAGTGTGGTTAAAACATTTATGAAGTTATAGTGACACCTTTTTAGCATATTTATTAACTATTTAGCTATTCATTTATTCCTCTATTAAAGTGTTACTGATCATAGAACTGCCTCAACTTTTTGCTATCTATATATATAAAAGGCTAAGTGTCCATCTATCTGACCGGTAGCTACCACTAGGGGGCAGATGCTCAACACAAGAGCTGCCAAGACATGCACTGGCCATTTAAAAATAAATGGCACCATGGAATTGGCACTGACAAACCAACACTCAGCTTCCCCCAAGTGGGACACAGGCCTGCTACCAACCCAGAGCGACACCCCACCAAATTCCAGCCAACACTGCCAAGAACCCATGGTGCAAAATGTGGCCCACAGCCCAGCCCAGCCTGGAAATGGTGGTGCGTGCACCAGGTAATGATGCCACATAGCAATGTCCGACTTCCTCTCCCTGGCGACTAGCCTCCTTGCAGTTTCTTCAGCCCAGGAACATGACTTGCTTTATAGCCAGGTGCAAACATTTTACACTTTAACCAAATGTCTGTGAAGCATTTTCTCATGCCTCATCTCATTTGATCCTCACAGAAGTCCTGGAGTAGGTATATAGGAGACTTGGTGGAATCCTATTTTCTTTTCATTAGCTGAAAAATGGAGATTTAGAAAGCTTAGAAACTTGACCCGACTGAAAATAAGTAAGAAATGGTGGAACTTGAAAATGACTTCAGGTTTTGTCACTGTGCAGAATATAGTGAAACACTGCTGCAGTTAAATAATTTTACCCTTTGTTCTCCCTGCATGATCTACAATAATAATCTGTTTCATGTTGTTATTTATTGCTGTGTTGCTGACAGTTACCTGAAAGAGAAGTTAGGATGCTTCACTGTGCTAGAAAAAGTTTAGCTAAATCAGAAAGCAGGTCTAATTAAGCAAGTTTATTATATCCTATATAATAAAAGCCTAATATGCAAATCAACCAAATGGCAGAACAACCAGCAGAACGACCAGTCGCTATGATGCGCACTGACCACCATGGGCACATGCTCAATGCAGGAACTGCCCCCAGCTTGTAGGCCCCAGGCCAGCAAAGGCAGGTGCAAGTGGGGGCCCCCTGATCATCCTGCCAGTCGCCCCACAGAGGGAGGTTACCAGCGGTGATGGCAGTAGGCGGGGCTGGTGAGCAGGGGGCACCAGGCCGGCCAAGGCAGGTGAAATCAAGGGGGCCCTGATCACCCTTCTAGTTGCCCCACAGATCAGCCCTGATCGCCGGCCAGGCCTAGGGATCCTACCCATGCACAGATTTCCTGCACCGGGCCTGTAGTCCTATATAATAAAAGGCTAATATGAAAATAGACTGAATGGCAGAACAACCAGAACAACTGAACAACCGAACAACCAGTCACTATGACGTGTGCTGACCACCAGGGGGTGTGTGCAGAACATGGTGAGCATAGGCCTCGTTGGGATGGTGGAGAAGGTGAGCGGGGTCACCAGACAAAGGCAGGGCACTGGTCGCTGTCATCAGAGCTAGGCTCTGGTGGTTACTGAAAATTCTGTGCTCCTGTGCACTGTGGTCCTGCCCAGTGCTTGCACCCACTGCCAGTGTGGCCCTGCTCGCACCCTCAGCCAGCACCTGGCACTGGTCCCAATAGCTCGGCACCATCAGCAGATGCAAGCAGTGGCTGCTGGCCCCGATCACCCCTCAGGACTTCTCCACCTCCCCCTGCTCCTGAGGGGCGATCGGGGCTGGCAGCTGCCTCTCACACCTGCTGTCAGAGATGGCCCTGCTTGCACCCCCTGCTGGCACCAGAGCCGCTGCTCCCACCCACTGCTGGTGTCGGCCCCAATTGCTCCATGCTGTCATCAGATACAAGTGGGGCTGGTGCTGTCAGCAATGTGGGAGCAGTGACAGCAGGAGAGGGGCTGCAGGCAGAGAGGGAACCGGAGAACATGGCAGGAGGGGCCCAGCAGGGGCGCAGAGGATGGGCTGAGACCCACACTTGTGCCCACTGCAGCCCTGCAGCCCCCAGTTCTTTTCAAGGTGCACAAATTCATGCACTGGGCCCCTAGTGTGTGTGATGGCCAGGCTGAGGGACATCCCCCACCCCCGTGCACAAATTTTGTGCACCGGGCCTCTAGTTCTATATATATAAAAGGCTAAGTTGACTTGCACATGCACGATACATATAAAGCTCTCCCTGGTGCCAATCACAAGCATGTGTTTCGATCTGTCATTGTTGATCATGGTTGACACTTCTATTATAGAGAAAGGGAAAATACCGTTATTAAAATATTTCTTCTAATTAATTTCCTTTCAATTTGCACGAATTCGTGCACTGGGATACTAGTGTATATATAATGCCTGCCATTACCTTAGAGATGCATTTTTTTAATTATAAAAGTTATTCAGATAGCCTGAGTTTTAGTCCCACTTTTGTCAGTTGTGTCTCCTGTGGCTTTATTTTCCTCTTGTGTAAAATGGTAATAATAATACTGATGTCAGGCTTAAGTGGGGATTATTTGGGATGATTTATATAAAGAGCTCAAGGATTTTCCACATTCCGGGCACTGTGCTGTATAATGAAGACACATGATAAACTTACCTTTTTGACTGGTTTATATTCCACATCTGTAAAATATTTTCTGGTTTGATTTCCAAATCACTGAAATTTTCCAGGGCACTGCTTTTGCTTTATATTCATCCTCCTCCAGGAACTAACTCGATACACAGTATTCAACTGAATGCATTTGATTTGCTCTATATCTTTGTAAGGTAAGAGGGCCGCTGTGTAATTTCTACTGTAACCATACCCCAAAAGTACAAATATGCTATTTATAGTGCCTGAGGGTCACACTGCTAGATTATGGTGAAGGCTGGTCAGCAACAAAGTCCTTTGGATTCCTAACCTAATGGATTTTCCCCTACTCACATCTCATCTACTACTTGTTAATTTTATTTTATTTTTAAACATTTTTATTGATTTCATTGAGTAAGGGAGAGGGAGGAAAAGATAGAAACATCAGTGATGAAAGAGAATCATCCATTGGCTACCTCCTGCATGCCCCCTACTGGGGATCGAGCCTGCAACTCAGGCAAGTGTCCTGGCTGGAAATTAAACCGGTGAACTCCTGGTTCATAGGTCGATGATCAACCACTGAGCCACACCAGTCGTGCTACTTGTTAATTTTATGGAAAGATAATTTAGCAGAAATAAAGGATTGAGAAAGCTGGGCTTTAAAATAATAAGCATTTCATCTTTTTTTAATGATGAATTTTCATAGAGAATTCCCGAAGATAAACATCTCTCAAAAAGAGATGAATTGTTCATCTGATAAACAAACATGCAGAAAATGTATGCACCCAGAATCTGTCTCTTTTTGTGTGCAATACCCTCTAACCCCAATTAGACAATTAACAGTCTTTTGTATAGATAATGGGTAAAAACGGGTAATGCTTTACATAAAAAAACAAAGTTAGTAATTCACCTTTGAGTCCTAACTGCTAAATACAGTTGTATAAAATAAATATATTTAGGTACCTAATACGTAGGCTATTCTGTACTTAAATACAGAATATCATGCCAAGTTAAATTTTTCAGGAACTATTCTTTTTGGTGGTGGTTAAGTAAGAGGGAGGGGAGTGGAAGGTGATATGAAAGAATCATGCACAAAGAAAGACTGCACACAGAAGATTAGAGTCTAATCTTGCTTGTAGAAAATATACCTGACTATATGTAATTATTTACTCCTTAAAACAAAACTCAGGCTCTTATGTCCATTTTCCATGTGTCACATACTATATGGGAGATGGGTTGTAAAATATTTTAAATTGAATTGTAGTTTTATTTAGCTAGTGCAGAATAAAAATGGGAAAAAATGATTATCTTCTTCTTTTTCTTTTTTTTTCATTAAAATGTAGACATAAGATTTGACCTGGTAAATTGAAGATACTTTTGAGTTCATTGAGTTTAACCTCCCACTCAGTGAAGAAATGACCAGTGTAATAGTTATAATAGGCATTCATTCAGTTTCCACTTTAACTCTTAAAGTGAGTATCTTTATAGCTTGCTCATGCCATTCAAAGAGGTCTGAATAAATTCTTCAGCATATTAGGAGTAAATTGGATTTGCTGTAATTTCTAAATGGAGGGTATGATGCTGCCCATAGAATTACATGGAATGTCTAATTTCTTTTTATAATGGCTCAAATATTTAGAGAAAATTGTTTTGTCTCATCAAAAGTCTTTATATAAGGATGTTGTTTGAATTCATTCAACTCTTCTTCATATGATATGCCTTTCAGACATGTCTATATCTTAGTCTCTCTAAATTCTTGTCTAAAAAGATCATCTAAAACTGAACACAGTATTTCAAATTGTTTTAACCAGGTACATAATATCATTACAAGTTAACTTTTTATTTTCAGGAACACTTATTTTTGGCGGTGGTTGGAGGCTAAGGGTGGAAAGTGATATTCTCTTTTCAATTAGTTTAGCCAATGATTATGTTCACCTCTTTTTGAGCATGTAACAAAAGTTGTTCATAGAAAATTAGTGGTCCTTATTCTACAATGGGGAAATGAGTCTCTTGAATTGATTTGTGTGACTTTTATTTCCTTTACTTTGCATTACTTTTGTTTGAACTGATTATTCCAGTAATTCGATACCTAATGCATATGTACATATCAATTCAAAACATATGCTCCACTGCAGTCTGCTGCCTGAGTTCAAATCCTAGTTCTTTGTATTGTGGGCAAGGTAATTAGCATCACTAAATTTAATCATCTGCAAAATAGGAGCAATAAGAGTCGCTACTCATAAATTAGAAGAGATCTGTAACCCAATTAGCTTGGTGCCTGACACATGAAAATTCTGGAAAAAAATCTTTGTCATTATTAAAGTTACTAGCTGTCGCTGCAAGTATGGTAACCTATGCAAACATATAGCTGCTATCTATTTTTAAACCATAGTAAGAATTATGAACAAAGAAATACTGCACATAGACGATTAGAGCCTATCTCTACTATTATTACTAATCTCTTTAGGGTATTCTTCCACCTGAAAGCCAACTAAATTGACATTAAGGGAAAACTCCCCATATGCATTAGATGTTGATTGCTGAGCATCATAATGTTTTCAAATTGTTTATATAAGTAATATTTTAAAATATGATATATTTATATTTAGTAAGTAATGTCAACTTTCTTATATTTCAGCTCCAGAAATAAATTTTCCCAAGTTACAAAACATTGGAAATACATTTATTCGGTCCCAGTTTTGTTATGCTTTTCTCAGTTTCTATTATTTTTAAAATGCACTATGACTTTGTAAAAAATTAATCCATGCATTCATTCAACACACATTTTTTGAACTCCTGGTATGGTAATGTAAGTTTCTCAATTCTCAATGAATTAATGGTCCATGGGACAAACTGAACATGATCTTGCATTTTAATGTTTAATGTAGGTAAGATTTATAATAAAAGCATGAACAAGAAGACAATGACCTATTTTGGTAAGATTCTTCAGTTCCTTGATATCTAATTTTCATGAATGTTGGTATTTGAATTCAAGAGAAATATTGCTGTTTTCTACAAAAATCTTGACCTAGTATGAATTCAGCACCTTCACAGCACCATGTTGTCTCATAGCATTTCTATGAAGCTCATACTTATTAATAAAAAGTTAGAAGCAAAATAATTTTCAAAACTTTTAAGATTTTTCTGTCATTTCAATTATATCTGCTGAAAGACTAGACCCAAGAATGATTTCTTTGATTTGTAACATGGTCTATAAAAAAGTCTACCTTATTCTTAGCATGGTTAAAATCCTTACATAGTTTTGCTTATAATTGTATTAAGAAATATATCATCTGTAAAAGTGAATATATAAATTTATATGTTCTATTTTAAATAATAAAATGACTAACCCATACACTTTAAAATCATCAATTTGTTCTTCACATTTTCACTTAAAGGTAACCATACTGACTTATGTATTAATAAATAACTTGCTTTTCTTTATAATTTTTGTATATGAAAATCCCTAAGCATATATATATATATATATATCCCATGTTCAAAGGCTGTTAAATCGTGTTGTTTACCCATATCTTCAGAAAAAATCACTTCTACTGTCATGGTAAACAACCTGCTTCCGTATTTATAATGGTCTGCCCCTCTAGCAACTTCAGCGCGAAATTATAGCTAATTTGCCTACAAACGTCAGGTGGTCATAATAATCTGGCCATTCTGTGTGTATCAATGCATTATATATACTATGAAATTTTACATTATCTTGACTCACTGTTGTTAATATTTTTGAAGTGAGTTATGTTTTATATTTTATTTTTAAAAATCAACAAATGTTCCATTTTTAATGTTGAAAGTTGACTTTAAATGTTGAAATTCCATTATATTGATGAAATGAGTTATGGTGCATTGCATTGTATAAATAAACCACAGATGTTTTACACATAATAATATCATGACCAAATTTTATGTCTTTCTAGAGCATAATGTAAGAATATTTTCAGGTATATATACCTGGGGGATGGACTGTGGGGGGTTGATATTATCATCCTTACATCACTAGATAATGTCATATTAGTCTCCCAAGTGTGTGAATCAATTTTCCACAAGCAGTATATGATACCTCACCTGAGTTCACAGCCTTACCAACACTTAATATTCATTTACAAATGTTATGAGTATAAAGTTGCATCTATTCATGATGTTGTATTAATGGATGTCTCCTAAAGCAGGATTACAGACTTCCTAATAAGCCAATAATATTTAGTAAGTAAATAATCACCTATATTTTTACATGTGGAATGTGGAGAAACATTCTGGGGCTGGATTGCAGGAAGTTGCATCTATTCATGATGTTGTATTAATGGATGTCTCCTAAAGCAGGATTACAGACTTCCTAATAAGCCAATAATGTTTAGCAAGTAAATAATCACCTATATTTTTACATGTGGGATGTGGAGAAACATTCTGGGGCTGGATTGCAGGCTTGAAATTTAGTGAAAGAATAACATTAAAAATCACTAGAAGCCAAGAGGAAGAATTGGGCATCTCCGGAACTGAAAGAATTTCAGAATACAGAGGAGTAAGGCAGGCAGGAGGCAAGCTTAGCGAGAATTGGATGGGGCTGAAAAGAACTCGAGAGCCATGTAAGGAGTTTGAACTTTATTCAATGACTAAATCTAATGAATGAAGAATTCTTACAGTGATGTCAGTGGGAGATCTACTCATAATACTTGACCCGTTAGAGAGAGTACTCGGGATACAGTATTTGAAGTGGACTAGAAGTGAAAGAGCGTAGTTGTGATGAAAGATTAAAGTGGCCAAATTAATGTAGATTGTGGGAGCCAGGAGAAATGGAGTACTATTTTGAAGATGAATTTGTAAGAGAGAAGAAAAATATCAAGAATGACAATCAGATTTTTAGCATAAAATAGAGGCTAAAGGGAGAGAATGTAACAGAAAGATATGCAATTTCAAACATGTTGAAATTTTCCAGGGGGAAACCCAAGAGCATATGCACAGTAGAAATAGGGTTTCTGCTAAGTAAAGAGACATAGAGATGTAAACGTTACTGGCTACAGACTATTCAGAATCACTGGTCATACATTTTTAAAAAATATTATTGAGTAGTTTCCAAAGGGAAAAAATCCTATTTCAAAGTAAAGGATTTTTAAAAGACTGAGGTGATAAAAAAAAAAAATCTTTCTGAAACATACACACTCACACCTGTCTGGCAAGTTACTGGCTTTTTTACATTGAAGAAAAGTTCTTATCCTCACCTGTATCCTTGGGATTGTCCACAACTAAATGGGGGGTAAGGGGGTAATAGGGGGATAAGGACACATATGGAATACCTTAATCCAGTGGTTCTCAACCTGTGGGTCGCAACCCCTTTGGGGGTTGAACTACCCTTTCACAGGGGTCGCCTAAGACCATCGGAAAACACATATATAACTACATATTTTTTTTGTGATTAATCACAGTGCTTTAATTATGTTCAATTTGTAACAATGAAATTGGGGGTCACCACAACTTGAGGAACTGTATTAAAGGGTCGCGGCATTAGGAAGGTTGAGAACCACTGTCAATAAAGAAATTAAAAAGTGTATAAATAAATAAGTAAGTAAGTAAATAAAACACAAAAAAGAGGAAAGAAATAAAATAAATCTGTGAAGGAAGATTTGAAGAAGGACTATCTGAGCCCAACTGGCATTAACTTGAGAAGTTAAGAAGTATCAAGTACCAGCTGCATTTGTGTAACATTTTCTCGTTGCTAATGGTCTCCAATAGTTGGCATGTAGATAGAGGACTCCTTAGGGGCTTACTCTCAGGCCCTTGATGAAGCCTAGAGACCTGTGTGGACCAGTTAACTATTTCTTGCAGGTGCTGTCATACGCAATGTAGGATGTGCAGTGGCATTCCCGGCCTCTACCCAACACATGCCAGTGGCTCCCTTTCCAGACATGGCAATAAAAATGTCTCCAAACATTGCCAAAGGTCTTTGGTGAAGTAGATACGCAATGTAGGATGTGCAGTGGCATTCCCGGCCTCCACCCAACACATGCCAGTGGCTCCCCTTTCCAGACATGGCAATAAAAATGTCTCCAGACATTGCCAAAGGTCTTTGGTGAAGTACATTCAAATTGCTCACAGTTGATTTTAGAAACACAACTATAGATATTTGAGAAGAAATGTTAAGGTAATGTTAGAAGTCATACCAGTTCCCTATGTCAATTAAAAGCATTCTTATAGTTTCCTCTGTTTTACAAATTCTTAATCCCTTAGCCAAAAAAAAAATTACAAGCAGAGTTTTTGTTATCATTTTAGCTGCAAGCTGTGCTCTCAACAACTGGTAGCTGTCACCATTAAGAAGAAACGCCTGCCAAGAGAGCAGTTCACAGTATTACCTACCCTGTAAGAAACGTGCTATGATGAAAATGAGACGCTCTCATCCCTGTGGCCAAATCACATGAAGAATGAAGCCACCTCACAAAAACAACTGGCAGCCAGACACCTTATTCTTGAGCTAATTTAGCAGGGGATGTTTTTGGTTGGGAGGATAGGGAAGAGATTGATTCTTAACTGCTGTTTTGACAGTAGGTATTGAAGTAGGTGACACCATGTTTCTGCTAAACTAGAGATATTATTCCTGTTTTTTCTTCACTTACTCTGTCCAATTCTCCCTACCATCTTGTGAATTTCTGTCACTCAAAGATGTAGAAAGCCTTGTGATGACATCTGTATTGCTGATCAAATAGTAAGGTGTACCATGCTGTTCTTTGTAACCTGTAGTAAGTTTATATATGATTGTGTAGGTGTGTTTTACACACCAGGTTTAACAGTGTGATTTGAAAGTCACAGAAAACTAAGTAAATATTGTAAATTGAATTTGCTTAGAAACAGTCAGATATGTGATGGGCCGTTCTAATGCTGATTTTTCCTGGAACTCCTTTTAAACAGGGATGACCTGAGAAACATAGAATCAAGTATCAGTAGAACTAAGTTGTGTTTGAATGATTATGTGCAGCGGGAAGCTGACAGATGCTGAATAAATAATGAATGAATAACAGGAATATGATTGTATAAACAACTGTGCACAAAGAACTATAGCAGCTTATTTTCAACTTTTACTTTTTGAATAAACCTCTTCAGTATCTTACAATTTCCTGCCAATAGATTTCAAAATCCAGCCTGTCATTAAAGATATTGCTTCTCCTTTACTCTTTCTCATGCCCAACCACTGCAAGAAAAGCTACATTTATAAAAGCATATAAAGTGCACATCAACATTTCCCCATATGGTAAAAGTGCTCAATATACTGTTACCTGT
Source organism: Myotis brandtii (assembly GCF_000412655.1). Taxonomy (NCBI): domain Eukaryota; kingdom Metazoa; phylum Chordata; class Mammalia; order Chiroptera; family Vespertilionidae; genus Myotis; species Myotis brandtii. The sequence goes on along the minus strand of NW_005358567.1, from coordinate 976,898 downwards.
CATTTAAGTTGACATAATACAGATAAAAGCCTTACAATATTTCCTGTTTTAAATTAATATTTTTTTAAATTTTTAAAGTATAATTATTAAATATGTGATACATATAGAACCCATATACTACATATGTAAGTGATGAAGTGTAATAATAACATGAATAACTAGGAACCCATCTCTTATGAGAAACTAGAGGCCCAATGCATGAAATTCGTGCAAGAGTAGGCCTTCCTTCCACCAGCTGCCGGCACCGGCTTCCCTCTGGCACCCGGGCCCTGGGCTTCCCACTGGCCACCAGCAGGCACCTGGGACCTGGGCTTCCCTCGCAGCCCCAGCTTCATCTGGAAGGTCACCTGGAAGGATGTCCAGAAAGTTGTCTGGAAGGACATCCTGAAGGAGGTCTGGCCTAATGAGCATATTATGCTTTTATTATTATAGATAGAATGTGTCTAAATATGTGCTTCTTTCCTTTTCTTGCCCCTTTCCTTCCCCAACAGGTAACCACTTCCCTGAATATAGAGTTTATATACTTTGATTTCCAAATTTTATTTGATGAAGTGGCAAAGGAGGGTTTTAGATACCCTGTGTAGTGCTAAGCCAGCCTAAAGCATTCTTGATCATTTTCCAAGATCCTTCTTATTTTGACCTACTTCTGCCCAGTTCACTGCAGCCACCTTTTAGATTTGGTCTCTGGCTCCATCACCCCCTGGTGCCCTGATCCACTCTCCAGATTTGATGTTTATAACCTTTAACCATCAGGAAAATGCTCATGCTGAGCCCCATGATACTCTGTTCCCGAATATTTCACCTTTGCTCTAGTCCTAGGCAAGAGTCATGGTCACCAACAACTTTGACTAGCCCTTGAGTCAAAACCACCCTAGCATCATCCTAAGAAGGTGACTTCATTGAAGTCTATTACTTTTAACTGAAGATCAAATAAGCATGTCTTTCATAGTCAGGGTTTCCTTCAGGCAAACCCAGTGCAGCATGATTAAACAACCTACGTCGAATTAACCTAATTTAGCTGAAACCAGGAGCTTGTTATTCAAAAGCTGCTTCAAGAAAAGTAGTGCATCCCATTCTACAATTCCGATAATATCCAGCAAGGGAAAGCTCTACAATATAGAAATTTTGGAGCCACCCGTACACAGAAGTTTCTACAGAGCATGGTGTGGAATCTAATGCTGCATGAAGATAGCAGCATTTTATTAAGAATAACTATAATTAAATAGAGTGCATTTTCTCAACTTTGATAAGAAGAAACTCCCTCTAAAGTATATAAGTAGAATTAAATGTCATCAGGTCCCCTGCCCTAGTCTATGCAGATCTCCCCTAGAATATATTTTAGGGTGCTTTTGTAGTTCTCACTGTTACAAGTGATAACGTTTTCACCTGTTCACATGGTGATTGTGCTGGAACTTAATAATTCTCACTGTCATAAACTTTTCTAGCTTAATTTTCCTCTTTTTTTCAACGTTGCACTATTATCCCTTACCAGATCACACCTTTTATAATTTCAACCTTTTGAGATATTTGTACTTTCCCAATTATTTCCCTTATGTATATATGTTTGTGCATGATCAATTTTCTACATTCCTTTAGTCTTCTGTTTAAAACTATTAGTCATTAAATTCTCTTTATCCTTTAGGAATTAATAACTGATAACTAATGTAGGTTGCATACTGAAAAATTGTGAGGATTGGTCAAATATACGATTCCTTTCTTATTAATTATCTTACCTGTGGAGCCCATTGTCCAGTTGCTATCATATAATCTCGCTTCCCCCTAAAAAATAATGCTTTGTTGTCTTTCACTGTTCATATCATGTAGAAATATATATATATTGACTTTTTTCAAACACGGATGTTTTAAATAATAAATGACTGTTAGTTTATTTTCATTTGTATAACTGTTTCACATTCACTTGTTTCTGAAAATTGTATCTAAACATTGCTGGGATACAGATTTTTAAATGTAATTTAATTGCATTTTTCATTAATTAGGTCATTACCTATAACTCCTTTCCAAGGTTTCTAAATTGATATGATCTAACAATGGTTATAACCTACCCCTGCTGTTAATTCATTCTCTAATAAAATCATTGCTATTGCCTATTATGTACTGAGAAATACAGAAACTTTTAAGATGATATTTATATCTAGATAGATTTAGCTAGAGTTTGCCAATATACTCACTCACAGATCTAAATTAAATTACATTATACTGATACTGCTGCAATTAATTTGTTATTAATAACAGAAAAGAAGCAAAGGGAAGGCCAGACATTACAGGCATGTCATTTGGGCAGCTTCACCAGGAAGCTACAACTTTAATCTTCCTAGGAATCCAACACAGAGAAGATGGACACACACCTGGTAAAGTTAGAGTGACATAGGGCAGTGCTTTCTGTCAGTCACAGCTGGGAACAGAGATCATTGGCCAGAATGGGTGTGGCTACTAGAAGGGTGCGGACATTTGGGGATATACAATCCCCTAAACAAACTAGTTTTCTCTCTTTGCTTTCAGGGTCCTTGGAACTCCTGTTGCTTGGGGTGCGCTCTCTTGGCTCCCTGACATTCTCCTGTGTAGCCGAAGGCCATGCTGTCCCCCACCACACACAATGGACTAATGGACTGCAACTAGCCTAATGCTGTACTAGGCAGATTTAGCTAGAGTTTGCCAATATACTCACTCACAGATCTGACCCGGCTCCAAGTACTGGACCCGGCTCCAACATGGAAAGGACTGGCTCTACTGAAACCCCAGCTACACTTCTTCTATGACTGGACAAAGGGAAATGGGACTTTGGAAACCCAGGCGTGTTATTCCACAGAAATAAAGCTTTCTATTCTATCGCATCCTCCCTTGTGAGTCTTAGAAAATTCCTTTACTGGGTATAATGCAAGGACCCCAGCCCCAACAACAACCTGGGGAGACAAGGCACATCTTTCTCTGTAAACAATGCCAGCAGCTCTTTCCGTTCGGACTGCCACTGAAGATCCTGGAGTCGCCCTGGGTCGCCGCCCCACCCGGTATTACCAGGTATTGTAAGAACAAGCCGTACCCAAAGTCTCAATTCTGCTGAGGTGTCCCTGATGCCAAGATCCACATCTTTGACCTGGGGCGGAAGAAGGCAGAAGTGGACAAGTTCCCACTCTGTGGCCACATGGTGTCAGATGATTATGAGCAGTTCTCCTCTGAAGCCCTGGAGGCTGTCCGTCTTTGTGCCAACAAGTACATGGTGAAAAGCTGTGACAAAGATGGCTTTCCCATCCCAGTGCGGCTCCACCCCTCCCACATCACCGCATCAGCAAGATGTTGTCCTGTGCTGGGGCTGACAGGCGCCTTTGGAAAGCCCCAGGGCACCGTGGCCAGAGGCCACATTGGCCAAGTCATCATGTCTATCTGCCCCAAGCTGCAGAAGAAGGAGCATGTGATTGAGGCCCCACGCAGAGCCAAGCTCAAGTTCCCTGGCCACCGGAAGATCCACATCTCCAAGAAGTGAGGCTTTACTAAGTTTAATGAGGATGAGTTTGAAGACATGGTGGCCGAGAAGCGCCTCATCCCAGATGACTCAAGTACATCCCTAATCATGGTCCCCTGGACAAATGGCGGGCCCTGCGCTTGTGAGAGTCTCGGTCTTGCCCCACCTTACACCCACCAATAAATCAACTTTCTATCCTCCCCCCAAAAAACAACAAGCAAACAAACAAAAAACAACCTTCTATCCCCCCCAAAACAAACAAACAAACAAACAAACAAACAAACAAAAACAATACCAGCAAATGATTTTTTTCTAAAATGGAAATTTTGCGATCTTATTATTAGCAATTGATAAAAACAAAGTGTAAAATAGTTTGGCAAACTTCAAGGAGGTTCTTGTTGGTACACTATGTTTTATTACAGAAGCTTACAACCTTGATCAAATTTTCATCACTGAAATGCTTTTTAAAAAATACGAATGTTTGCACCCAACATCTTAACATTCGGCTTTAATTTATGTGACTTGCGGTTCAGGTTTCAGTATTTTGAAAGCATCCCCAATGATTCAAAAGTGCAACATATTTAAGAAAACTGCTGTATTAAGACACCTATTTCAGTATGTATGTTAATCTAGCAACAGTTCTAGACTATACTGCAAATGCAGAGTCTATCCCATCAAGACAGTATTGCCTGTGGTTCAGGTTATACACTTTGAAATCAGACATGATGCCTTTAGAATTCTGAATATATTGGACCTGCCATGTTGGAAAATTACCTAATCTCTCAAGTTATTTACGTTTATGTTCTCAAATATAACACGGAACTCACAGAATTATGGTAGGGATTAAATGAAATAATAAACACCCAAGATATAAACTGTTTGGTATAATACTTAACCTATAATAAATTTTTAATGAATGATCATTCTTTTTACTAGATTACCAAGAGGAAGAAAAACTCACTTAGATAAATGTTTGAATAAAATAATATGACTTCTAAAATATATTCTAATACTATATATATATATATATGCATTATTACATTAATTATACTGTATTGTGTTAATGCAATGTAAACAATGCATATATTTTCCAAATGAGAGAAATAAAAATAACAAAAAAATACAAAAAGTAGTCTAGAAAAAAATCTTTAAAAAATTTAATGGACACGTATCAAACATTTATCATGCCAGGGATTGTACTATTTCTATCACTATAAATAATGCAAGGTATAAAGTATAAAATAGGAAATTTAATTTGAAATAAGATGGCAAGAAGTGAAGCTAAAAGTTGCTTCTAATTGCAAGCTCTGTTGAATGAACTGCACTGACCTTCAGCAGAGGTAGCTTCCTAGTGTATCATATAAATACAGGGGCATTGGCTCCTAAAAAAATAGACCAAAACAAAACAAAACAAAAACCCACAACAAACAAAAAACACACAGAGAGTGGAGAAAAAGGATTCCGTGGAAAGAGGTAAACATACTCACTGTATTTCCCAACATGTATTTTTTTCCACAGGAACAATGCTTAAAACTTAAAAGAAAAATTAATTACAAGGAAATGCAGTTAATCCTAACTGTACACAGTCTTACACAAAGAGACAATCAAGACTAAATGTCCACACGAGGAGAGAGAGTGTGTGAATTAGAAAGTGTTGTGGAAGCAGTAGTGTGTAGTGGTTAAGAACATGCCTCGGCCAATCCTTGGTTCTGTAGCCTTGGGTATATCAACTAACCTTTATGCCTCATTTTACATTCCTATAAAAGGGGCATAGTGTTTTGTGACATGCAAATGAGGTGACCAGTTAGATGGTTAAAAAATTGTCATCCTGCCCTAACTGGTTTGGCTCAGTGGATAGAGCGTAGGCCTGCGGACTGAAGGGTCCCTGGTTCGATTCCGGTCAAGGGCATGTACCTTAGTTGCGTGCACATCCCCAGTAGGAGGTGTGCAGGAGGCAGCTGATCAATGTTTCTAACTCTCTATCTCTCTCTCTTCCTCTCTGTAAAAAATCAATAAAATGTATTTTAAAAAAAATTGTCATCGTATTAATAAGTGCTATATAAATCATATATATTATTAGAGGCCCAGAGCAGTCGATCACCCCCCAAAAATAGGCCCCCACCCATCCATCTGGGGCTCCTCCATGGATTGCACCAAAGAGGTAGGCTAGAGCCAGGGGTCCCGCCACCATGGTGCACACGGGTGGGGCCGGGGGAACCCCGGAGGAAGTCGCTCGGAGTGGCCGAGGCCCCGCCCCTGTGGTATGCACTCACGGGGCACGGGAGCCCTACCTCCCCTGTGCACGCAGCCATCTTCTGACAGCGTGAGGGCATCACGGTGTGACTTTGTGAGGACCATCTAGGCTTTTATTAGTAAGATTATTAATACATCTATAGCATAGAATGAGAATAGTCTAGTATGTTTTTATGATAATTAGAAAAGTAATATACTTTTGAGTGTTATAAAAATAGTGTAAAAGGTTTATGATTTTTGGCTATGTAATTATCATGCATGAAGAACAATTGAAAAAAAAATAAAAAGCAACAGCCATGTTAACATGAGATCTGTGTAGGAAGTGAAAAGGTAAATAATTCCATTTTATTTTTATCTTATTTTGCATTTGTCTTTGTATTATTATTTCCTAGAATAAATTTATACTAATTTTATAACTAAAACAATATAATATGTGTGTGTATATTTATATAGGAGTTACCCCTCATTCTCTATGAAAAGTAATGGTATACAATGGTAGCATTTCCATCTTAAATGTTTGGCAGAATTCATAAGTGAAGCAAACTAAGTGAAATTCCTCAAGGATGGTTTCTGATCACCGATTACATTTATATATTTATATATAAAATAAATGTGAGTTCTTAGCGCAATAGGCCTTCCTTCCCCTGGCTGCTGGCACCAGTTTTCCTCTGGCACCCAGGGCCCAGGACTTTGGTCCAGCCCCAGCAAGGCTTGGCTTTTCTGCTGTGGCAGCAGCAAGGCTTGGCTTCTCCACTGCAGCCACAGCAGGGCTTGGCTTCTCCACTGCAGCCACAGCAGGGCTTGGCTTCTCCACTGCAGCCACAGCAGGGCTTGGCTTCTCCACTGCAGCCACAGCAGGGCTTGGCTTCTCCACTGCAGCCACAGCAGGGCTTGGCTTCTCCACTGCAGCCACAGCAGGGCTTGGCTTCTCCACTGCAGCCACAGCAGGGCTTGGCTTCTCCACTGCAGCCACAGCAGGGCTTGGCTTCTCCACTGCAGCTGCAGCAAGGCTTGGCTTCTCCACTGCAGCTGCAGCAGAGATGCCAAGCCTCTTCAGTCTTCAGTCTTCAGTCTTCACTCTGGCCGGAGTCTTCAGTCTTCTTTCTACGCCTGTGTATGAAAATTAACCGCCATCTTTGTTGGGTTAATTTGCATAGTCACTCTGATTGGCTGGTGGGTGTAGCGGAGTGACACCAATTTGCATGTTTCTCTTTTATTAGTGTAGCTATACTAGAGGCCCGGTGTATGAATTCATGCACCAGTGGGGTCCCTCTGCCTGGCCTGTAGGATTGGGCTGAAACTGGCTCTCCAACATCCCCTGAGGGGTCCCAGATTGCGAGAGGGCACAGGCCACGCTAAGGGATCCCGCCGGTGCACTATTGGGGTCAGGGAGAGACACAGGAGGTTGGCCAGCCAGGGAGGGACTGTGAGAGGACTCTAGGGAGTGTCTGGCCCATCTTGCTCAGTCCCAATCAGCCAGACCCCAGCAGTAAGCTAACCTATCAGTCAGAGTATCTGTCCCCTGGTGGTCAGTGCATGTCATAGCAACTGGTCGACTGGTCGATTGTCTGCCCCCTAGTGGTCAGCGTACATCATAACAACTGGTTGACCGGTCAACTCTGCCCCCTGGTGGTCAGTACACGTCATAGCAAGCGGTTGAGCGGCCTTAGCATATAATTAACATATTACACTTTGATTGTTTGAATGGCTGGCAGAATGGAACCTAGGACCCTTCAGTCTGCAGGCCGATGCTCTATCCACTGAGCCAAACCGTCTAGGGCCTGATTACATTTCTTGAACAGCTATACTACATTTCAGATTTCTGATTTTTTTTTTTTTTTGGTCACTCATGTATTTTTTCAAGAAACCTGTTTACTTTGTCTAAGTTTTATAAGATGTTGTTCATAATATCTTCTCATCATCTTATTACTGTCTATAAGATTTTTAGTAATCTATACTAAATTTTTTTTTCTCTAATGTCTTTAGGAGTTTATCAGTTTTACTGAGTTTTCAAAGAACTCACTTTGGATTTTGTTGATTGTTCATGTTTTATATCTGGTTCATTTTAATTGATTTATGGTTTTAATCTTTATTATTTGTTTCCGTATGTTGCTTATTTTTGAGTTGCTCTTTTTCTAGTTTCTTGAGTAGAAGCTTATATTGTTGCTTTTACTTTAATTAAAAATATATTATGAAAAATGTCAAATTTTCACTGAAGTAAAAGAGAATACTATAATGACTTCCCATTAGTTATCACTCAATTTCAATGATCATTAATATATTACCCAATCTGGTTCCATCTCTACTGCCCAACCAACACCCTTGTTGGTAATTTTTTTTACAGTTCTATTGAGGTATAATTTACATGCCAATCATGTACTATAAATTCACACAAAAAAATGATTTTTAATAAATGTACAGAGTTGTGAAACCATCACCACAATCCACTTTTAGACCATCTCTGCAATCCCAACCTACATTCCATTAGGGATTCAATCTCCCACAACTAGCCCCAGGTAACCACTAATCTTTCCTTCTAAAATTTATGTCTTCTGGAATTTTATTTAAATTGAATCACATAGTGTATAGTATATTGAACCTAACCATCTAAATTCCTTCACTTAGCTTAATGTTATTAGGATACATTCATGTAGCAAGCACCATTTTATTGCTAAATAGTTTACATTATCTATATAAACCATATTTTGTTTATCCATTCATTAATTGATGGATATTAAATTTATTTAAGGCTCTTGGCTATTACATATAATACTGCTATATATATCCATGTATAAGCCTTTGTGTGGACATATGTTTTGATTTTTCTTTAGTTGATATTTAAAAGAGAAATTACTGGATGACATAATAAAGTTATGTTTAGTCTTTTTATGAAGTGCCAAACTTTCATTGTTTTATATGTCCTGGAGTGATGTATCTAGTTTCTAGTTTCTCCACATTCCAGCCAATACTTATTAGTGCCTACCAGTTTTATTACAGGCAATCAAATGTGTATAAAGTGATATCTTACTTTAGTCTTAACTTGCACTACCCTCATAATTATTGATATTGAACATCTTTTCATATGCTTACTGACAACTTGTATATCTTTTGGGGGAAATTTGCATTTACATATGTTATGAGTTTAATTATGTTCCCCAAAAAGATATTTTGAAATTATAACTCCTGGTACCTGTGAATGTTACCTTATTAGGAAATTGAGTTTTACAGATGTAATCAAGTGATGATAAAGTCATACTGAATTAAGGTAGGACCTTAACCCAATACAACTAGTATCTTTATAAGAAAAAAAGATATGTGCCCAACCAGCGTTGTTCAGTGGTTGAGCGTTGACCTATGAACCAGGAGGTCAATGTTTGATTCTCTGTCAGGGAACATGCCCAGATTGTGGGTTCGATCTCCAGTGTGGGGCATGCAGGAGGAAGCTGATCAATGTTTTTCTCTCATCATTGTTTTTCTCTCTCCCTTCCTCTTTGAAATAATAAAAACATATTTTAAAAAATGAAAAAGAGAGACAGGCAGGGAGAATAGCACATGAAGACATGGCATAGGAGGGAAGAACACTGTGATGACAGAGACAGACGGCAGAAATGCAGTTTAGATATGCCAAAGACATCCACCCTTGTACTTTGTAATAATGTTTATAGAAGTACACACATTTTCGTTGTGCATGTAAATTTCAATTTAACATTTCTTTTTACTTTTATGGCTCTAGTTGTTGGTGTCATATTAAAAATTCTTTGCATAACCCAAGGTCATAAAGTCTTTTCCTGTTTTCTTCTATAAGCTGTAACATTTTAGTTTATAAATTGAGGTCTCTGATCAATTTTTATGGGTGAAATTAGGATAGAAACTAAAATAATCCCTTTATACAAGGAATTCCTATTGTTTCAGTGTCATTTGTTGAAAATTCTCCCATTGAATTCCTTGGTCATCTTTGTTGAAAATTAGTCAGTCATAAATATGTGACTTTATTTCTGGATGTTAATTCTGTTCCATTGACATTAGGCCTGTCTCTATAGAGTTAACTCACTGACTTGATTACAGTAACT
>NW_005358567.1:918900-967085 GCF_000412655.1 Myotis brandtii | reverse complement strand
GTAATTTCAGAGAGGAAGGGAGAGGGAGAGAAAAATAGAAACATCAATGATGAGAGAGAATCATTGATCTGCTGCCTCCTGCACATTCCCCACTGGGGATCGAGCCTGCAACTCAGGCATAGGCCCTGACTGGGAATTGAACCTTGACCTTCTGGTTCATAGGTTGATGCTCAACAACTGACCCAGGCAGGCCAGGCTTTTTTTTGTTGTTTTTAAACATCGCTGTGTGAGAGACACATCAGTTGGTTGCCACCCACACATGCCCAATCAGGGCTGGGATCCAGTGGAGTCTGCAACCAGGTACTTGCCTTCGACTGGAATCGAACTTGAGACCTTTCAGTCCACAGGTCAAAGCTCAATCCACTGAGCCAAACCAGACAGCACATCCTGATCAAAATTGTTTTTCCCTATTTAGGGCCCTAATCAGTTCATATAAATTTCAGAATAAGCTTTATAAAGTTCTATTAAAAACTTGCTGGGGTTTTAATTAAAATTAATTCCACCAATAGGAAAATTTGGGAAGAACTGTCCTAATAACACTTAGTTTCCTATCCATATACATTAAAATATTTCTATTTTTTAGATTTAATGTCTCTCAGCAATATTTTATAATATTTAGTATACATGTCTTACCTTTTTTTGTTGATTTGCTTGTCAAAAATTTTATTCTTTTTGGTGCTATTATGAATGAAATTTTAAATTTCTAGTTAAATATTGTTTGTTGTTATTAGATGGATATGCTATTGATTTTTGTATATTGATCTTGTATACTGTGACCTTGCTGAACTCATTGAATAGTTCTAGTAGGATTTTGTGGATTCTTTAAGGTTTTAACCTTCAGGAACATATTAACTAAGAATAAAGTCAGTTTTACTTCTTTCTTTCCAAATGGTATGCCTTTTATTACTTTTTCTTTATAGACTTCTCTGGCTAGAAAGAACCTTCAGTATAATATTGAATAAAAATGTCAAGAGCAGACACTTGTCTTGTTCTTGATCCTAGGAAGAAAACATTCAGTCTTTTATGGTTAATTATAATGTTTACTGTAAGTTTTACAGATGCTATTACCAACTGAGAAAGTTTTTTTCAATTCCTAGTTAGAGAGTTTTTATCAGAAATGGGAGTAGAATTTTTCAAGTGTTTCTTTTATATGTGTTTAAATGATTGTGTGATTTTCATTTTTAAATGTGTTAATATGATGTATTACATTAAATGATTTCTGAATTTTAAACCAATCTTCTTTTCTCTTTGGTCAGTTGTAAAATTCCTTTCATGTGTTGTAAACTTTTTTTTTTTGCTAATGTTAACTTAAGAATTTTTGCATCTATGTTCATGAGGGCTGTTGGTCTAATTTTCTTGTAATAATTGCTTGTGATGTCTTGCTCTGGCTTTGATATCATCAGATAAATACTGGTCTCATAGAATGGGCTGTGGATACTTCCTCCTCCTTTACTCTCCTGAAATATTTTGTGAGAATGGATATATATGCTTTAAATATTTGATGAAAATATTCAATGAAGCCATCTGAGACTTCTTAGTGGGAAGGATTTTAATTACTAATTCACTGGTGTTACTAGACTCAGATATTCAATTTCTTCTCTTGTCAGTTTTGATCATCTGCATCTTTGTAAAAAGTTCTTGATTTGGTTATTGTGTATGAGAAAGTAGTGTATAGTAAAAAAAAAAAAAAGAAATATGGAAATTAGGACACTAGAGCCAAGTCTAGGTTTTTCTCTGATAATGTTGGTAAATCATTCCATATCTTTGGGCAGTTAAACCTCTTATTGCCTTAGAAGGAAGTAGCCAGATAATCTTTGAGAGACCAACAATAAAGAGATGCCTTCACATCAGGAACAGGAGCATGTCTAGTTGAACAGTAACATATTTAGTTGCTCACTTCTGGATGATGTACTTTGAAAGTTTTTATATTGTTTATCTGTTATTTTTCACAGATGCTTTGGTTTTTGTTCTATTTGTTGATGTTGCATATTCAAGCTTTGAAAATATTTACTATAATATGTTTCCTTACCCCTTGTTTCTAGGGCAAGAGACCTGGTAACCAGGAAAACTCATTTAAGGAGCAAATATAAATTTTATTATATTTAAAACTTTTTGGAAAGTCTGTGATTAAAGACAAAGCAATTTGGCAGTCATGAAACGTTTTTGTTTCTCACCACAAATCCACAAGTTTTTATCATTTGTAGAAAATAATAAACCTCTGAGGAATTATGAGATCATTGCCAATGTTTGTGTTTTTGGCTTGTTTGTTTGTTTGGTGTGTTTTTTTGTTAAAAGCACATCATATTTATTTAACTTTTTTCTAGTTTACTTAATGTTATAAAGTAGTGGTCACTTACGAGATATAACATAATCCTGAATCTTTGAATTATCTTTTTCTGTGATCCATAATAACAAATGTACGTTATAGTACAACTTAAAGTGCGCGCGCACACACACACACAAACACATCTCCTCTGCCACAGTCATAGATTTATAAATGTTTCCAAAAGAATACTTGGAGAATGTACAAGTGCACTTCATAATTGCAATTCAATTTCATTCAATTTGGTTTTATTTGGGGATGAGGGTGGGAATTTCCCACAAATTGATTTTTATCACTCACTAATAGATCACAACCCACAATTTGAAAACTACTGTTCTAGTTAATATAATTGGCATTAAAGTCATGTATCTCATATAGCTCAAAAGTAAGTCACCCTTACAGAGGTGTTCCGCTAAGTATTATATAGAGAGCTGTTCAGAGCAGACTTGTCAATGGGTCGTTAGAGGCCTTTAACATGCAGGGAAATTTGGGAGATGGCATATTTGCCTGAATGATGTGCCAACACCCCCATCATTTACCATACCTTTCCTTCATGTACATTGTCCCTGATACAACTTAGAAGGTGAACGAATATATGCAGACATATTGCTTTTGTAGTCAGAAGAGCTAAAGTTATTAAATACGTATATCATACTAGGTATATCCTAGTGTTGCCATAAGAAAGCACTACATACTGGGTGGCTAAAAGCAGAAATGTATTGTCTTGTAGTTCTGGAAGCTAGAATTCCAAAATCAAGGTATCAGCAACACTGGCTCCTTCCGGAACCCACAGGGGAATCCCCCTTCCCTCCTCCTGGATTCTAGTGGCTTGCTGGCAATCTTTGACATCCTTGGCTTGCAGCTGCCTAACTCCAACCTCTGCATTTGTTAGCACATGACATCCTTTCTGTGTGTCTCTGTCTCCACATGGTAGTCTTCTTATAAGGACACTGGACATATTGGACTAGCAGCCCCTCATTCTCCTCATGATCTCATCTTAATTTACAACATTTGGAAATACTCTATGTTGAAATAAAGTCACATTTTGAGGTACAAGGGCTGGGACTTCAAGATATTTTTTTTGGAGGGCACACAATACAACCTGGAACATAGGAAATCGGTTTATCCACACTCCCTCATGTCCCAGATTTTACCTATCAAATATCACAGTGTTATAACTTCACTGTCAGGAGATTTTGAGAGAGGACAATTGATTGAAAAGAAAAAAAAAATTTGATTTCAAGTTACAAAAATGCAGAAGAAAAATGTACTTTAATTTGCAATACCACCTAAGACTGTGTCTGGCTTTCCCACTCAGAATCATCCTAAGGGCCATTCTCGAATGCATGCTCTAGTTTGCTTTCAACTCCAGACTTTGACATGGGATCTTCTGTTTTTTCTCTCTCCTCTTCTTTGCCTGGTAAATAACTCTGAATTCCTACAGTCATCAATTCCGGTGTAACAAACCTCGCAGGGATCACTGTTGTTCAGTTATATTTGCAAGAATGCTGAGCTTTGGATTAAAAAGGAAAATCCATCAGCTGTGTGGCTTTCCCCTGCTGTACTAGAGACCGGAAAATAAATGTTTTCACCTTTAATGACCTCCATTGTCCTGACTTCACAGAATCCCCAGTGGGTGGCTAATCCTTTGGAACAATACAGTACAGATGTTGCACATGATAAGAAGGCTAATTCCAGACCAATCAGAGCCGCTCCAAATGTCAGGTCACCAAAATAAAGTTAAAATATGGGGCCAACAGATGCAGCCTCCAGAGTCTGGTCTCTTTGTAGGTGAGGTCATCCCACAGCATTGGGCAATATCTTTGCTTTGTTTAAGGCAATGGTAGCTTTCTCCTTAGTGAGATTTGAGCTGCTCTGGGTGTTCTCTTATATGTACTCTGTTCACTACCGTCAGAAATTCCTCTCAAAATAAACACTGCTCAACATTCTCTGGACTTTTACACTCCCATCTATCTACGTAGGAATTACTGCCCTGATTTTAAATCTTAATAATAAGTAGTTCAGTTATATTTAACAATTAGGAACAACGTTTTGATCAAACAGAGAAAAGTCCCTAATTTCCTACTGTGAGATAAAGAATTATTTTGCATAAATAAATAAAAGTTGCAAAATCTTCTGGGATTATCCAGATACATGCACAAACTTTCTTTTAATTTTAGGTTTATAGTAAAAGTAATTCTAAAGTTAAACCAGTCTCTGAAGTAATAATACAGTTGTAGTTAATATTAAAAATTAACTCATATACTTATTCATTTTATATATTTTATTTTACAACTTACTATTTCACCTATAAATTATTATTTTCTTGATTCTAAGGACACACAGACTAAACAACAGTTTTTCTTTTAAAAGAAAGATCATATTCATTGACAATTCAACTATAAGTTTTTTCTCAATTTGCAAAATATTAAAAATGTGAAGACTCATAAATATTAAGATTGAGAAAATGCAGAAACCCCCAGTAATATATAAAAATGTCCATATTGCAGAGAGTTAAAAAATTCTTTTGATAAAAGAATGCTATTTAGATGTCTTAGGATATATATTATTTTAAACAAGTTTAAAGCTATGTTTAAAAATAATAATAGTTTTGAAGATGTAAGACAGTAAAAATATTTTATATGATTCATTAGATGATTTCATTTTTTTTCTTTGTAAATCTAGGTTGGCTTTAAACTCTGTGACTAGGCTCTTTGCCAGCTACAAGTCATGGAAAATCTTCCCCAATTTTTCTTGTGTTGGAGTCACTCTTGTGGAGTTGCCAAAATAAAATAACTGGAAGCACCAAGTTAGGGTAATAGATTATCTAGTCTATTGCATTGGAAACAAAATTGTAGTCTATATCAATTTTTCAGATGAATTTCTTTGTTAAAATGAGGTAAACAAAAAAATTTTATCTCCCCTGTGGGGGTGGATTTTGCTGAATAATTATGTTCCTTAGCCAGTATTTCCTTTGGGCTCTTTCTTACCCATATCAGCACAATCTTCTACCTCCCCAGCAATACAAACTAAAAGCTTTGTTTTGTTTTAACTATTCTTCACTCTTCTTTGAAAATATCCTGGTTTTCCTTTTACTTGTTGAAGTTTAAAATTGAGAATGTATTTAGTAAAAATAAATAAATGATGTGTGTCTGTTTAAATTGTTTATCTCATAAACTGTTTTTTTACAGTACTTTGTATCTACTTAGGAGTTCAGTTAACTTCTGTGGCACCAAGATCAGCTACCCTTCAACACTTGTCATTTGGGTACAAAGAGGACTATATCTCTCTCTCTGTCTCATCTCTCTATCCTCTCTATCTGTGTGTGTGTGTGTGTCCCTTCCTCCTTTTTCTCTCCCTCTCACTGTTTTTTTAAATCTTTTCAGATCTTCCTTCCTTCTTTCATTCTCTTTGTTTTCCATCATCCTTTCTTCTTCTGTTTCTTCATTTTATGCTTGATTACTTTGCTATAAAGAATATTTTAGCCGGCTGTCGTGGCTCAGTGGTTCAGTGTTGACCTATGAATCAAGAGGTCATGGTTTGATTCCCAGTAGGGCACATCCCAGGGTTGCAGGCTCCATCCCCAGTGGGGGCATGGAGGAGGCAGTCAATCAATGATTCTCTCTCATCATTGATGTTTCTATCTTTCTCTCCCTCTCCCTTCCTCTCTGAAATCAATAAAATTATATTTTTAAAAAAGAATATTTTGTAGTAAATTTAGAGGTGAAAATAGATGCACAAGAAAATTAAAGTTTTCTGGTTAAGTCAGCTCAATTATGTAATACATTCACCATTGTAGTATATCACCTGCTCCCCAAACAAATTCTTATACGTAAAAGAGGTTTTAATTTTACACTTCCTTGTATTTTTATTTCATTTCTTTTAAAAAATAATAATATTAAAGTATTATTAAAATTAGTAAACCTAACTATAGGTCAGCTTTACCAACAGAACTATGGCTAGCCCATTAACATGTTTTGCACCCAGGAGCTGAGCAGTTAGGAGACCTAAACACTCACAAGATGGTAGTTCTGTGAACATAAAACATAATCCAGGTTGATGTTTTGTTTTTTTTCAGGCGAGGCCAAGGCTTCTGATTAGTTTATGATCAATTTATGGTACTGACAGTTGAAAATAAAATAGAATAAGTTAACTTAACATGCTTGATTTTTAGAGTGTTCATTTAGACAGCTAGCACATTGAATGCTGATGTGGTCTTTGCACTTGAAAAGAACCTTATGGAGCATAAATTATATTTTTAAAGTCTGTTATTGGCTACTGCCTTATTTTATTACAGTGTTCCCATAAAACCTTAATACTAATCTTTAAGAAAAAAATGAATGAATATCTATGCCAAATTGATAATAATAACAAAAGAACATCCTTAAATCAAGGAAGTTTAGAATCTTTAGAAAAGAAGAAAATACTTTTTAAATATTAATAAACACTTGGGGATAAAGATGGGAAGAAAATTAAATGTTTGGCACCAATTGGCCTTATGAGAAGGACAGATAATTTAGCAATCTACAAAGTATTTCTTAGAAGCAAAACCCAGGAGATCCATTAGATCTATAAGCCTTTACAGTGAACATCTGTGGTTTATCACATTATGTAACATTACTTATTTTATGTAATATTATATATAATTTGTAACATTAATTGCAACTCATTAGCAAGTGAATTGAATATTATTTTAAATTAAGTCAAATTCATGAGAATTATAATGAGACATTTTTGCTTTTCTATTTTATCAAATCCTTTCCTCTAAAAATGTTTTTTACTTAATCTGTTCTGAAGAGTTATTATGAATTTCTTGAACTATTTCATAATTTGGTGTTTCTAACTATTAAGCTAATAAGAAAACTATGCATGAAGATAACTATCTGAACATGTGTAGGCTCATCCATCATACTGAAGAAAGCTTTAAATATTCCAGGAAATTTCTGCTTAGAGCCCAAGTGAGAGAGAAAACTTATTTAAAACAATAGGATTTTTCTGGTCACGTGCCATATTTCCTGATCCATTGTGTTTGGCACCAGGAAACAACTTGGCATGAGCCCCTGAAAATCCATCAGCAACTGTGTCAACTTTATCACTTCCTGAGCTCATGCTTGCAGGAAATGGATACAAAAACAATGATTTAAAAGGGGAAAAATTACTCTTTGCCATTTGAAAAATAAAAAGAAATCATATACATTCAACACTTACTTGCTATCTCCTTACTGTAAATAAACTGGAAATTTGTCTTAATGATGGGCAATGAGTTATATTATAACATATCAGTTGAACCTTCATCTATGAAATACAATAAAAAATATATTACCTATTTTTCATGTGCTTTTTAAAAACTGAAACAGATTATATGAATTTCAGTTTGTATGGAAAAGGTAGTAAGAGATGAGTGATATATGCCAAACTCAGAAACACTATCAATATGCTACTTTTGGAGAGAAATAGTTATTTTACTTATTGTATAGAAAGGTAAGAGGTGATCAGAGTAGATGACCAAATGAGAAAGAGGATTCATAGAGCAGAATGGCAGAAACTACTCTTCATTGGGGATTTTTTTTAAATGGAAATACACAAAATGTTACCTTAGATTGCTTTCAAATCAGAAAACATAACCAGTAAAAGGTCATAAAACCATTTAAGTATTGGTGACCTGATACTTTTATCTTTTTTAGCCATGGACTATAAAACAAACTCACCCCTGGTCCCATCCCCTCAGCATCCAGTTGGGCTACTGGCCGCCCTCACCTGATTATTGACAATACTTGCAGCTGAGATATTAATATGTGATCATTGCTAAATATGCATTCCCTATAAAACAGTCTTGGCTTTTTATCAGAGTTTTATTGCTTTTTTTACTACACAAAATTTCTTCCAGAGAGCTTTGCTTTCAAATCTGATTAGCTACTACATGGTAAATTAAATGCAGATATTCCTTGAATAAATTAGCATCAGAACGACTTAAATATTCAGGCAGATATAAGAGCCCCAAAAGTGAAGAAAAAGTAAAAGCTGAGATACCCGCCCCCGCCCCCTTTTTTTTTTTTTTACTAACATCTCTCTCTTCTGAAATATATTGCATGCTTGGTCATATTTCTATTAGACTGATGATTTGGAAATAATACTAGATTGTGTCTATACTCATATACCTAGCCATGTTTCAAGTTTTCATTGTATTTTAAAATACATTTGGGACATTTGGATTCTTATTTCATAATTAAGAATGCTGAATCGAGTGACGTAAATGAGTCACCTATGTCATAGGAAGGGTAAGTAATGTCTCTCTTGACTCTTGACTTCAATACAGTGTCCCCATATATTTATGGGCCTGAAGAATACTAAAAGGTTTGAGCTGAAACTTCATATGCCATCATTGAGACTAGTTAGGGTCATCCCCTTGGGGTGTGCCCCAAGCATACCAACCATTATGCAACTCAACCAAGTCCATTTGGATCTATTTTACATATCGAGCTTTTTCATACATTTTTATTGGGAAAGGAGGTTTGAAAACAAATCATAGCACTCTACCATTACTTCACACAGATTACTGTCATGGTTACTTAAGCCCCACATTTAAATTTGAGTTTTAAGTGTGAGAAAGACTAAGCTAGAAGTTTTTCAAACAGGCTTCCAACTTGATTTCATAAAATAATGCAACTTAGAAGTGCTTTGAAGATCAAACTGTACTTTTTTGAGGTATATTATTAAGAGCAACCCAAAGAAAATGAAATGAAGATGAATACCAAATGGAATATTTGCCACTTTTTTGCCAGAATTTTAAAAGGTAGATGAACAAATTATTTTGTTTGGACTACAAAACTATATCATGAAATACAGAAAGTACTACTCATTAATAGTGACCTGGTATTCTTTGTATTCTCTTTGTTGAAAGAGAAATGCTTTTTAACTCTTCAACTGAAAGTAAAGGTGGTACAAAAAATCCAAGTTTATACTAAAATAAAGAAAATAATTATGCTAAAATAAACAAAGTACATAATGAATAGAAGGAATAGTAAGAGTTTTCAGTAAATATTAAGATCCTTGAATATTAAATCCAAAGTTAAACATGATTATTTATGGTAACAAATTCTATGTCACTAAAGTAAAAATATCTAATAAAAATTGTATCATTCATTTACAACATATTGATGATTATAATTATGCTTGGTTGTTTTGTTCTACAATGCCACCATGAAAACAGCCATTTGCTCCTAAGAAAAATAGTGGATTAGGTTCCTGTGAGCCTCTGGTCACAATATTTTTACCAATAGATCATACCTGTTTTAATATATCTTTCTGTTTAAATACAGCTTATTTAGTATGACTGTTGATTCTTTAACATTGAATGCAAAGCCAATGAATTATAAGTCATTTCTGAATGAAATTTATCTAATATATGTATTTTCTTGATAAGGCACATCACAGGCTTCTCAAACTTAGTAACACCAGACAATAACTTTAGAAATATCCTTGGGTGATATTTTAAACAGTGACTCACCATCAACACCAACAACAACAACAAAAAAAACAAAAACAAAAAAACAAACAAACAAACAAACAAAAAACTCCCACAAAAATGAGAAAAACATGGCACTAAATTTACTGTGAAAAAAAGAAAACATCTTATGATAGAAGAGCTAAAACAAAGTAAAATGTGGCCTTCTTGAACTTCAAATGGGAACATGTGTGACAGGCTTATCATTTATTTTTGCCCCTCTGTCCATATCTACAAATGACTGTGAAGGCATTACAAATATTGATACTGGGATAGGGCTGTTTACAAATAAATATTAGTGAATACTTGAATTCACAAGTTGGGAATCCATGAATAATGGGGATTGAGGTAGTGACTGAGAAACCTCCATATCTCCAAATGGAATGCATGTTTTCAGTATTTATTTTATTGGAACTCTTAGCAGTTATAACTGTCCCTCACCCTGCTTTTGGGGGAGTTTTCCTTCTTTTCATTACCAGAATATTACATTCTTCTTCCAGATGTTTAGCTTCTCCCACTGGCTTGCCTTTCTGGGTTCCATCTCCTTCACCACCTTTGTAAATATAGAAATTATTTCAGGAACCATCCCCAAACCTCCTCTCTTCTCACTCTACATACTCCCTGCACAATCTCTTCCATACTCAGAAGACTATCAAAATTTTATCTCCTGCTCAGATTCTCCCTCTGAGCTTCAGACATATATACAATGGGCTACTAGACAGTTGCCTTTACTGTCTCAAAAGCACCGAGAAGCCAATGTGCATAAAACTAAATTTATGATCTTTCTCCACAAAACTTGAACTTACAATCTGAAGAATTTATGAGAGAAAGAAACTTTTATAGCATGGGTTCTGGGAAATATTTTAAGAATGACTTTAGGTAGCACACGGAGAAACAGTTCTCTCCATATTAAGCAACTGAGGTTATTTTGCAAAAGAGAATGCAGACAAAAAACATCACAGTAGTCATATAGAAGGCCTCCATTCCCAGGAGCTGGGCCATCATCATCCCAAACTATATCATCACCATCTCTGGTAGTATAATACCTGAACCCAGGATTCAAGGCAAGCTGATAATCCTGTCAGATGATTTCATTAGGCTTCTTCTTTGTAATCAGATTAAAACTTCCACTACTGGTCATGACATAGCAGCTAGAATCTATAATTTTCACACACATTTCCCCAAAGTCTTGTGGTGAATATTCTTACATTGAAAAAGTGAGCTAAACTTTACAAGATATTCTTCTGATTACATATTTATATCTTTTAAATCTATACAAAGAGTATATATTACTTTTAACTGATAAAGTAACTAATATCATCCATAATTATAATAATCATAGATAACAATTTTGGTCAGCCTTCTACATACCATATTTATTTGTAGTATCAAAAAATTAGCCTCTGCACAGACCAAAGTAAGTATTTATAGAAAGAAAGTGATTTTTCAAAATTCAGCACTTATAGTTATTCAGCATTGTGGTTAATATAAATTTTTAAATTTCAAATTGCAGCTCTTGAAATCTTGTTTGCTACTCAATACATATTTTGAATGAATTGATGAGACAAATGATGAGAAATTGAGGAATGATGTATTTTTACCCATTTTCTGGTTTGTAGTTTTCCTCATCCCAGACACAAAATACACTTTTCTATATAACCATCATGACTTGTCCTTTTTAGACTAGTTTATGACTTGGTAGCTTATAAAAATACTTTAGTATCGTCAACTTATTATCAAAATCATATTTCGGGTCTTCGTCATACTTAATAGAACTTTGAGAAAGATTGCTTCAAAGAAGATAGCTGATGAAAACTTACTCTGAAGAATATATATTAAAATATTTAATGTTATTACACAGGCCTTGAAAAATAACTATCATAGCACTAGCTATTTTCATAGAAAATTTGGAAATTTGAAAATATGTACCCATGTAAAATGAAATATAAAACCAATAATAGTTTGCTCAGCATATTGTATTTTTAAGGTAACATTAGCTGGTGAAACAGGCACTTCTCCAAATTTCAATGTTTTAATTGTTATTATTCCTCATGGAACATGTATCCTTGGTGAGTGGACCTTCCACATAATTCAGAACTCAACCTTCTAGCATATGGCTCTTATTTATCATAAATCTTTGGAGATAATACTTTATTTATTCATAAAACAAATATCATTAGAATAATCTACTTGATGACTGTTTCTCATCATCAAATAGCTAATCACTCCAGTGTGAAAAATACCCTAAATATATGTAAATATACTAATCTATTATGGAAGATCCTTGAGATCAAGGACTTCTTTGTTTTGTTTACCTTTGTTATCCATGTTCTTGTTGCTATTTTTTTCTCTCCTTATGTTAATTCATCTAGTCAAGATGCTCAAGCCATCTTGTTTCACAATCTGAAAGTCTACATGCTATCTGATTCTAATTATATGCCCTTTTAGAAAAGACAAAACTCCAGAGAGGGTAAAAGATCAGTGATTGGCAAGCATGTGGAGAGATGAGAGGATGATTGAATAGACAACACTTTAGGTTAGTGAAGCTTTTCCCTGTAATCCTATAGCAGTGGATACATTTGTCAAAACCCATGGAACTTTAAAGTACAAATAATTATTGCAAATTTGAGAATGTGCCCAAAATAAAAATTCAGGAGTTCAGGAAATGCCAGCAGGATGTTTCACAAAATGTTACAAAGGAATCTAATTTCATTGCAAATGCATAAGATGACCTCAATGAAGGACATGAGCGAAAGGCATTGACCTAAGTAACTTTGGAAATGAAATGGGTCTGTAAGACTAAAAGCTAAAGAAACTGCACATGGGAACTCTGTTTTAGTTGAAATGTGCCCCCCAGAGGAGTATGGGTTAAAAATGTAGATACTGATTCACATGTACACATGTACATTAGGATGGAATGATTTAGCAAGTGGATGGCAGTTGGCAAAAGCCAGGGTATCACTGTTGGAGTGGGAATTAACAGACACAAGAGGGGAGAAGGCTAAAATATTACATGCGGGAACTGATTAGAGTTGGGAAGATCAGTAAAGAACTAATACTGATATTTATATTTATGCTAATATTTAGCTTAAATGCATATAAGGTCATAGAAAACATTTAAAAATATATTATGTGTAAGTTATATATGTTATACTAGAGGCCCAGTGCACAAAATTCGTGCACGAAGCGGGGGTGTGTCCCTCAGCCCGGCTGCACCCTCTTTATTCTGGGACCCCTCGGGGGATGTCTGACTGTCAGCTTAAGCCTGATCCCACAGGGCAGTCGGACATCCCTCTGCAATCTGGGACCGCTGGCTCCTAACCACTCACCTGCCTGCCTGCCTGATTGCCCCTAACTGCTCTGCCTGCCAGCCTGATCACCCCCAACTGCCCTCCCCTGGTGGTCTGATTGCCCCCAACTGCCCCCCCTACTGGCCTGATCATCCACAATTGGCCTCCCCTGCTGCCACCCGCCTCCTCTGCCAAGACCCGCCACCTCCGCGTGAAGTGATGGAGACACCGAGACTGGCCTCCTCTGTGCGGTGCAGAGCTGCAGAAAACCCAGGCCTCACCGTGCGGAGCAGCCACCAGGCCCCACCTCTGCTGTGTGCATGGCCATCTTGTGGCGTCTATCTTGTGGCGGCCATCTTGTGATGACATTGCACAAGGGCATCACATGAGGGCGTCGCATGAGGGTGTGACACCACCTATGCACTTATTATATAGGATATGTATTATATATTATATATAAGTATTGTATATGAGTTAATGATATATACACATCTATTTCCTCATTTTCTCAGCTGAGAGAGTCCAGAAGCAAAGATATCCCAGTAGCAAATAGCACACCAACCTCCCAGATCTTGATTTATAATATTGTTTTTCAATAAAAAGAACTAGGAACCTTGGAAAATGGCTGATTTTTATAAGAACATGGACAGGAAATACACAAGATGCGCTTGAGCATCTTGTAATTGCTGAAAGTAAGCAAGTACTCAAATAAACATAAAACCGTCACATGGGACAGGAGCCAATTAAAAGCACTCCCATTGGCCAAAACTGGAACAATTTGAGCAAGAAAATAGACAAAATAGCATTGGCATTTAACCCACAGGATAAAATAAATATCTATGAGTCTATAGTGATATAAATAAGAATAGAATATGTTAATAATTGGTCAAGAGGACACAAATCTCCTGTACAATCAAATTCTGAATCATTTATGTAGATACTCTATTCTCAGGGGCACCATACCTCCCCACTCCTTATGTATAAATTTCACACAGTGACTCTTTCCAAGGAGTGCAATATGAAAAAGGGGAAAAGGAGTAACTTTAGAGTACAAAATCCTGGCAAAAACTACTTCAGCAAGTGATTATGGTCGCCATAAATCATGTTGATAGTGTGTATACTTGATATAAAATGAAAAAGGCACTTCCCTCTGTGACCTTCCTCCCTAAAACAAATAACTCTAGTCTAATCATGAAAAACATCAGACAAATCCCAATAAGAAACATTTTACATAATACTTGTGTGGATTGCTCCTCAAAACTCTCA
The DNA here is from genome assembly GCF_000412655.1 of Myotis brandtii. Classification (NCBI taxonomy): domain Eukaryota; kingdom Metazoa; phylum Chordata; class Mammalia; order Chiroptera; family Vespertilionidae; genus Myotis; species Myotis brandtii. The sequence goes on along the minus strand of NW_005358567.1, from coordinate 952,702 downwards.
AGGTCATCAGAAACCAAATCTGAGTAATTGTCACAGGCAAGACAATGCTTAAGAGGACAGGGACTAAATGCAGTGAGGTGTCCCGGTTCATATCCTGAAAGAGAAAAAAGACATTTAATGAAAACTGAGGAAACCTAAATAAAGCATGGACTTTAGTTAATAACAATGTCCCAATACTGGTTCTTTAATAGTGACAAATGTACCATGTAAGATGTTAATAAAAAAGGAAACTGACACCCTAGGTGTAAGATGCCAGCCCAATAATGGAAAATTGAGCAAATAAAAAGATATAAATGATGCAAGAAAATAGGTGAAAGCATGCCATAAACTACCAGTAAGTATCATTTCTATGAATGAGAAATGAATGACCAGAGCAGCCAATACTCATACAGTATATGAAGCACTCTAGTTCCTTGGATAAAAGTCACAAATTATTGAAGTAAAATGTTATTTAATAAGCAATAAAAAGCACAAAATTAAAAAATAGGCTTGCTATACTCGTAAATTTAAAGAAAAAATTAAAACAAACCAAAATCCTCTTAATATTTATAATTATCCAGATACTCTTTAACAGAAGGACAGTGCTTATAAAACAAAGGATTTATTATTTCTAAGGAATGGTATGATAAAATTAATTTCTTCATAAGTTGTTGATAGGATCATGTAATTCTTTTGAATAAGCATGTAGCTAATAACTATCCAGCTCTTTTTAAATTCACATAACCTTCCCTTCACACTTTTCTGAAACTTCTCTAAGGAATGATCAAATACATGGGACTGTAATGAAGTAAGAGGTTTAAGCATGGATGTATTTCTAACATCATTTATAATAAAAATTGGAAAAAGAATGTGAAGGCTAAGCAACTTATGGTTCATAAATATGGCAGAATATTAAACTGTTCTAGTTCTATACAAATTAAATGTTATAGCTAATGATAAATACAATTGCATGAAGAATAAAAAGAATGTGAACAATTATATTCCCTTTGTTTCTTTTCTAATTCATTCAATTCGGTGAGTACTATTCTGAGTTGAAATATATATTTAAAATAAAACATGAGTTGCTTTTTACAGTCTTTGCAAATATTATCTCTCTGCAATTTGTAAAATGTAAAAATTAACAGCTTAATTCATTAGAATCATTTAGAGAATTATTACCTAGACATTTATAATTTAGTTAGATCTTCAGTTAGTACATAATTTTATTCAGAGCAATATTACTCTCCAGAATTTTTTAAGTAGGTTTTTTTAATTTGTGTCTTGTTTTTGCTTTTTTATCTTACCACATTCTGCTGTATGATATCGATCCTATCACTGTACCTTCACTATATGCTTTTGGTTAGGAGGTTTCACAAAACCTCACTGATGTGAAACACTAAGCAGTTCTGCCTCTAAGATTTTAGTTAGAATTTCACCTAAGCAAAGAGGTAAAGAATTGAGATTAGCCCTACCTGGTTTGGTTCAGTGGATAAAGCATCAGCATGGGTTTGATTCTGGTCAAGGGCACATGCCTTGGTTGCAGGCTCAACCCCCAGTAGGGGGATGTGCAGGAGGCAGCCAATCAATGGTTCTCCTTCATCATTGATGTTTTTATGTCTCTCTCTCCCTCTCTCTCTTCCCCTCTGAAATCAATAAAAAGAAAAAAGAATTCAGATCAGTGAATACCTTGGTGAATATTATGATGCACCAGGATTCCATTTTAGAGATGAAAAATGCATTTCCTCACTTTTCTTCCTCATTAACATAACACATAATGGTACCTCTATTTTTTTCATATGCTATTGCTTTTATCCCTTGTGCTTTTCAACCACAGAATGATATACAAGACAGTGATATCCAATTGTATACCATTGTAGGAGTACGGACTTTAAATTGAGAGGTCAGAGTTGCAGTATTGATTCCATCTGTGACTAGTTTATGTAGCTCTTAGACAAAGCATTTACTTTTGCTTTGTCTGAGTTTTCTCATCTCCAGATGCAGAGATGATGTCCATTGGGCAAGATTCACAGTGAGGAAAAAATAAAGTATAGATCCTAACGTGCCTGGCATGCAGACATTGATCAAAACATTTTAATTTTATTTTTTTCGTTTTTGAGTGTCATTGTTTCCACAAAACTTATACTAATTAAGATTCTATTAATCAACACATTCCACCTAAGAGACTGGTTGGTAGATTCTTCTGTTTAATTGAGCTAATTAAACAGAGGACACACTGGATGCTGTTCTATTCAATGCAAATATCTTCACAAAACATGCCCCTAAATAATTATCATGTGCATTTCATAAAGGCATAGAAACTGACAAAGGTGTTGGTTTTAAGTAAAGCCACTGTCATTTTACAGCCTGTCAAGATTGTACAAATACACACAAGAAACATTATCTCTTTGAGAACTGATGGTTGTTTTACTGTTAAAATACATAATTTAAATGTGTCTTATATCATCAAGATATTTCGTCTCTATAGTAACTGGGAAAGGGTCACAGTTGCTTTAATCTGAGGAATAATATGCATGTGTCACTGTTTGGAAGCAAATTATTCTCTGTGAAAGCAGCTCATTGAGATGACTGATAGTCATCACCTTCAGCCCACTGTGAATGGATAGCATTTGGTAAAGAAATAACTTCTGTAATAAGACTGTCCTGTCCCTGAAGTCATTTGCTGACTACTCCCAACACACATTGGCTCTGCAACCCAACGTGTACACAGACTTTGGCTATGGTTGGAATTCTGGCTCATTGGCTGCTCTTATTATGACAACCATTTATCATAGACCTGGGACCATGTTGGAGGTCATCTTCTTCCAAATGGATAGGAGTGATATTAAAAATAATTGGAACAGCAGTTCCCACTCACTCTCTGTTCCCTACACAGCATCTGTCCATCCAATCTAGTGAACTTCTTGTGAAATAAAAACCACTTAATCTAATTATGACTGCTGTACATTTTTATTTATTTTAAATTTTACCTTCATAATATTGTTGAACCTAAATTCAATTACATTTTTGTTATATTGTTAATGAGACCCTATAAAAAATTGTACAGCAATCCACAGATTAAATATATCCAGATTATCATGACCTTACACCAATCTTTAAGACTTCTTTCCTTTTTTTTTTTTATCACTAAAGCATTCTTCTGGATTCCCAAGTACATGGAAACTATTAGGTTGAATATTGAGGGAGAATTATTTATGAACAAGTCAATATCAGTCAATATTTCTGGTTTCAACATTATAATACTCGATTAGCATTGCAGTGACTTTACACAATTTCTGCTATGACTATAATACCTATGCTATTGTACTGAGAATGGTAAAAATTGCATTTATTGAGTGTTTTATATATGCCGGGTACTGATTTGTGAAGACAGATGGTATGATGCAGAGTGCATGGGTGATGGAACCACATGTCTTAGATTAAATACTTATTGTGACATTCAGTACCCATTGTGGCCTAGAATAAGTGAGTTAGCATTCCTGAACTTCATTTTCAAAAAAACATGTGATGGTTTTTTAAAAAAGGCTTTCATTGTTGTTATAAGGACTAGAGATAATGTATATAAAGCAAATGGAATCTAATATTTATATATATAAAGAGACAGGGGCCATCACAACTGAACAAACAACAGAATGAACTACCGATCAGGCTGAGTGGGGCAACAAGGCCAGCAGGGGGGTAGTGAGGTATGACCAAACGACTGAAAAAGCAGGCTGTGTGAGGCAATCAGGTCATCAGGGGGGGCAGTTGGGGGCAACCAGGCCAGCAGATTGGGGCAGAGGGGTGACCAGGTCGGCAGAGGAGGGCAGTGAGGGGCGACGAGGCCAGCAGGGGGTGCAGTTAGGGGCAACCAGGCTGGTGAGGAGGATAGTAAGGGGTGACCAGGCTGGTGGAGGGGGCAGTTAGGGGCAACCACAGAGGGTGGCAGTTGGGGGCAACCAGGCCAGCAGGGGGGGCAGAAAGGGCAACCAGGCTGGCGGGGAGGGCAGTTGGGGGCAACAGGGTTGGCAGGGTTGGGGGCGACCAGGCTGGCAGGGGGGGGTATTAGGGGCAATTAGGCAGACAGAGATGTGAGCAGTTAGAAGCCAGCGGTCCTGGATTGTGAGATGGATGTCCGACTGCCTGTTTAGGCCCGATCCTGGGAATCAGGCCTAAGCTGGCAGTTGGACATCCCCTGAGGGGTCTCAGATTGAAGAGGGTGCAGGCTGGGCTGAGGGGAACCCTCCCCCATGTACGAATTTTGTGCACCAGGCCTCTAGTATAAAATAAGAGGAGCAGAGAAAATGGGAATAAAGTAAATCTGACTCTTTTCTTGTGATTTATACCATCAACTCTATTGCTTATTAGCTATGTAAGTCTGTGCAAGATAGTTTACATAAGGCCCCTCCCCTCTCCCAGCTGCCCCTCTCCCCCCGCCCCATAGGCCTCTATCTTCAGCCAGGCTGAGGGACCCCACCCATGCATGAATTCGTGCACTGGGCCTCTAGTAGCATTATAATAGTCCACCCATATTCACAGTTTCACTTTCTGTGTTTTCAATTATGCAGTCAATGGTGGTCTAAAAATATTAAATAGAAAATTCCAAAAATAAACAATTCTTAAGTTTTAAATTGTGCACCATTCTGAGTAGCATGATGAAATCTCACACCTTCCCACTTTATTCCACATGGGGCATGAATCATACCTTTGTATCTCAGTGCTTATGTTCAACTAACCCTTATTTTACTTAATAATGGCCCCAAAATACAAAAGTAGTGATGCTGGCGGTTTAGATATGCCAAACAGGAGCCATAAAGTGCTTTCTTAAGGCAAAAAGGTAAAAGTTCTTGACTTAATAAGGAAAGAAAGAAATGTATGCTGGGTTGCTAAGATCTACAGTACTGGTAAGAACAAATCTCTCCATAAAATTGTAAAGAAGGAAAAATACATTTCTGCTAGTTTTCCTTGTTGCACCTCAAACTGAAAAAAATTATGGCTACAGTGCATGATATTGCTTAGTTAAGATGGGAAAACATTAAATTCATGAGTCAAAGACATGAACAAAAAACATGTTCTGATTAGCAGCACTGAGTTGCTCCAGAAAGCATTGAGCCTATATGAAGAATTCAGCGAGGGATCCACTGAAATGAGTGACACCAAGCCATTCACTGCAAGTAAAGAGTGGTTATACAATCCAGGAACAGATTTGGACTGAAAAATATAAAAGTTACTGGAGAGTCTGATTCTGCTGGTGAGCAAGCTGCTGCTACATTACCAGCAGAGTTGAGGCTGATTAGAGTCTGAAACATCCACTGTAGGTCTTGGAATATATGTCTTGCACATAATATATGTCTAGTCAGTTTGGCTCAGTGGATAGAACATTGTCCGGGTTTGATTCCGATTAAGAGCACATGCCTAGGTTGTGGGCTGAATCCCCAGTGCGGGATGGGCAGGAGGCAGCCAAACAATGATTCTCTCTCATCATTGATGTTTCTCTCCCTCTCTCTCTCTCCCTTCCTCTATGAAATCAATAAAATATAAAATAAATAAATGGGGACTACTGTATACATATGCTCAGTATCATTTAATTCTCAATTTAAAAAAAATACCTTACAATATTGGTATTATCCTTAAACAGGTAAGAAAACTAAGGCAGAATAAATTTAAATAATTTGTCAAATTTATCAACATAGTAAGAAGAAACTGGTTCTCACTTTATAACACTCTCACTTAAAACCCAATTCTCTGTCTATTACATGTTGGCTAGAAAGAAATGAATGCTGAAAATCTCTCCCCTGAGTCATACAATCAATTCAATCCAAGGTTGACAAGGCTTAGCAGGTACAGGAAAAAAGACAATGGCTCCCATCAATACAGTGCCAAATACCAAGGGTGTATGGACCAGTATTAGATTAGCAAAGCTGAAGGCGAGTCTCAGAGGATTGGTACACAGGGTGAGATGCACCACAGCAGAAAGGACTTAAAGATCTTGGTTGGTACACAGGTGAGATGCACCACAGCAGAAAGGACTTAAAGATCTTGGTACAGTGGTGCCTGGAATCATAGTGCTGAGTTAATGCCAGGAATTCTGGAACAGAATCCAGCTTCAAAGGAAAATGCAGTACATGTAAGTTGGGTGTGTTTGTCATATGACACATGCAGATAGATGTTCTGGCTGGGCACAGTCTTAGAGGGAAATAGATAAAAACCAGGAATTTGTATAGAAGGTTTCAGAGCAGTTACATAATTATGTGAGGAAACCTGAAATAAGACAATGAGTGAAAAGAGTATGCCCCACTTAAACACATTCAAATTTTAAAATTAAGGATAGAAAAATCCTAAATGCAGAACCAGGCTGTTGAAACTAAATATATCAGTGTGCCAGTTTGTGCCAGCAGGCTCACAGGGTTTGAACCCTGGTGCACCAGGGTGTGTCTGGCCTGTCGCGCCCAGTCCCACCACACCGGCCACCTTCTAATTAATTTCCTTTCTATGTGCACGAATCCATGCACCGGGTCACTAGTCTTTTTATGTAATTCCAGCACTCATCAAATTCTAATTTATGATTTCTTTGCACTGAAAGTTTCATGAGGACAGCAGTGGGACTTAGGGGAACTGCTTGGCTCACTAGGCATTTTATTTGTTCATGAATACACCAATGGCAATGAAGGAATTCAGGATATGCCATCCCAAAATATGCCACTTTGGCATATTATTTGGAGTTAGTGGCACTTGAAATACAGCAGATGTTGGAAGGGCACTCTGACTTTCCTTTTTTCCCCTCAAAGCAGGAGATAAAGTTCCCATGTGAAAGGTGCCTTCGTTGTACCAGGTTGAAGAAGCATTCTTATCTCCAGAGATGGGAACTCAAGATAGAGAAATCCATGAAACAGACCCTGTTAAGATAACTCATACCTTCTTTTAGTCTCCCCTATATTTTAGTTGCTTTCCCACAATTACTACTCTTTGTTCAATTCAGAGTGTAATCACTTAGGCCCAGTTATTTATGTGGGTCTTCATTTTTCTTGTGAGGGTTCCCAAGTGCATGTAAATAAAATCTGAACGCTTTTCTCCCACTGATCTGTTTTACGTCAGTCCCAGCCAGAGACCGTAGGAGGGTAGAGAGAAATTTCCCCTCCCCTGCAGAACAGAACAGAAAGTACTGACAAAAATTCAATGATATTTGACAATTTAATATATTCTAAGATTGGTATTTCAAAAGAGTGAGGTAAAAGGCTTTTCTTTCTTTTTTATAAATGTGTTGCAACAAGATTGACTTAGAAAACTATAAAACTAGGTTCTAATTCCCCACAACATACCAGGATACATTCCAATTGTATGAGGTACCTAACATTAAAAACAAACACAAACAAAACAAATGCTGAATGAAGATATGAGTGTATTCTTTCATAACCCAGAGGTGAGGAAGTGCCTCATTGTAACTCAAAACGATAAGGCAACTGGAAATTTTGATACATTTAACTATACAAAGATAGATACATTCACTTCATGGGAAAATCTACTAAGCAAAGTGAAAAACTGCACTCAAAAATTGCACTATAAAAATATTTTCTGGTAGAAAAGACACAGGGAAATTTGAGATTCAGGGATCTATAGCTCCTTTTTGTCATTAAAATGTGACTGGTCTTCTCTGGTTGTTTCAAAGTTCAGGAAAGCTCAAACAGAGTGTATAAAAACATGTTTTTCTCATCTGACAGTTCAAAGAATAGTTTTTCTGAACAAAGATTATTCTCCCATTGGGTCATTTTTTTATAATTGTAATCAAATAAAAATAATTAACCTAAAATAATTATAATACAGATTTTCTTACTTAAATGTGCTAATTTATAACAGCAGCAAAGGTTTGAGGGGGAACAAAAGCCTCAGGTAGAAATACGGTAGTTTGTAACCCCAATGCTTTATTTTACTCTTTTGAAAAAGCAAGAAGCATTTTAATGCTCTTTCCAACATTCATATATAAAATGTAATCAGTGGGATGATATTGTAATAAAGCAAGTCAACATTCTTGGTAGAGGGAATAAGTAATGCAATATATACAACTTGCCTTGCAAAATCACCAGGGAAAGAATCGCGAAAATATTTACAAAAATGTTTAAGCTTCAGGAAAATTATTGGACAGAGTTAAGCATAAAAGCACGGATTCCCTAGACGCAGAAATGTCTTCTTCCAGCATAACAAATCATGGCAGCACTATACTTGTGACATAAACAAGATGATAAGCAATTTGAATTTGACTCTAAAGAACCCCACAGAAGAACCCAGTACATATATAAGGAGAGGAGACCCTTTAGCCTTTATGAAAGAGATTCAATGTGCCAGCTCTCTTGAGACTGTGCTGGAGGGATCAGCTATGTCAATCTCACACTCAGAATGGTCCACATGTTATCAAGATTGTTATTTTTTTCTTTTCCCCTCCTCCTTGGCAGCCAGACTGGGAGTTGGAGCCATATGGTCAATGACTCACTGAGAAGGCAGAAAGGGAGACTTAAGATACAAGACTAGCATTGATCAAGCTAGACAAAAACACAACTGTGTGAAATTCTCACACACAAAAAAATTCTCTCACCATATTTCCAGGGCAGTTCTACTAATGGACATCCTCACGTCATACTAGACACTCTGCATTTATTTTTCTGATGGATTTCCTCATAATCTGTTTCAGATTATCTTGGCTTGCAAAAATATTTTTTCCAAGATTGCAGACCACCAAGGAACTACTTATCCCCACATATAAAATATCATTCTTTTAGTCCTGAAGTTAGAATATTCTTTAATTCATGTTTTTTTCTCACAAAAACAAAAACAAAAGACAAAAACCCCAAAACTCACCAACCCATTTCTTAACAAAAACTATAACTTTGTAAAGTGGCTGTAGGTCATAAAGGTAAAATTTTACTGAGGTTCAAAGTTACTCCAGCAGTTCTGGGATAGGTTCACATTTTGTAAATTCTTATTGTCATTTCTACATTTTGTTACAATCCAGGAGGCCAGGTGATCTGCTGCCTGACATGTTTGTCTCTATTACAATGACTCAGAGCAAATGGAGAAGCTGCCCCTTTTTACAGGGTTGATGGTCCTTATAAATATTCTCTTGTATCTCTGGTAACTGATGCATTAGACAGATCTCAGAGAACATATTTTAGAGTTACTTCTGCTTATTTTGGTCTAAACTGAGAGAGAAGACAAGGAAAAAAAAACATTTTGAGTATCTAGGTTTTGCTAGGGACTGTGCTAGGCTTTTACTCACTACCTCAATGAAATCTCATGACTATCCCTAAATCAAGTAATTTGCCCAAGGCCATCCAGAGAGAGCCTGGTTCGTTACTTTGGATTAGACCCTAAACTACATGACCACAAAGTCTCTATAAGAACTTTCTATTTTCTTAGGACAATATTTGGAGTTTCAGATGTCATTGCACAACGTGAAAAATTCTGTAATTAGTTTCAGGAATTCTATAATTGGTTCTTTTTATTTTTTTCAAGTCAGTTAAATGAAGTCTTTTGAGCAACTAAATGCTGATATTTTGCTTGAGTTAGTGGTTAAGTCATGATTCCATCCCTACAACACCCTTCTCTGTTCATGAGTATGTGTGATCACAATTATGTCTATATTATTTAATATGTTTATGTAAAATAATGATGACATAATGTTAAATAACATAGTATGGGTACATTATATAATATATTTATGTAAAATATTGATGATGTAATATTAAATGGCATATTATCAAATAAATAATTGATAACTAAAAGGGGAAGGTCATAGCTGTCCAAAACCATCTCTCAGTATAGACAATTCAATGTTTTAACCTTCTTCAGCAGCCCAATGTGGTAGCCATGTAGTCAAACAGTCTACTTGTTCTCCAACTCATGGCAAAAAGGCCATGCCATAATCAGTGCCATTAAAACATATTGGCAATAACTTTAAAATTGTATAATGATTATTTTTATTTTTGAAAAGCAACCTATTTTGCTCTTATCAAGTATAGCAAAAATTCATAGAAAACCACATTTACCAAATTATATTGCTGGATTTGCCTTGGGAGCATCAGCACCCGAGATAAATATATCGCTAGAGAACTTTGCATTTCAAAAGAATTTCAGTAATTAAACAACTCAGAGAAAGAAGGAAAACCCAGAGAAACTATGAGGATGAGAATGAGCAGCTGTTGGGCCTATTCAAGGCTTTTCCTTGATGATATTCACTTTATTAGTCTGGGTCATGTTGACTTGAATCAAGAAAAAGAAAAAGAAATGGTGTTTAACACTGAGGACATAATATATCCTTCACTTCAAAACAGGTTTATGATGAAACAGCCTTTTGTAAGGCTTGCCAAATTTTGAAACAATTCACTGCAATATGTGCATAATCTGGAAAAAAAATCTACTAATTAAAATAGTGTCACCAAGCTCTCCACCCAGCTGTGTTTTCTGCGAATTTCACTCAGTTTCCACATGGAATGGCTTGAATGGTAAGGATATTGAAGGTATCTTCCTCCTGAAAGCTACCCAAAGTCCACTGCCCACAGGAATCATTTCATTCCACATGGAGTTCTGCAATGGGAAGCAGCAGCTGGGGAAGTGTTGTCCAGCTGCTCTGTGAACCCTGGTGTGGTAGAAGGAGATGGTTTATCAAGACCTGACAGATTTTCTTATTAAGAATCTGGCTGTCACTGTTAAATTAAGCAAAGCAGCTAGACATAATGACCCTCCAAAGTCCCCAATGTGATGAGTGTGAAAACAAAACAAAGCTGTAGCAGACTCCAGCAAATGGGAAGTAACACTGATGATGTAGAGTTGTAGATTGATGAAGATGTGGTTTTCTCATTGATGTCTGTTTCCACCATTATGGTGACAGGGAAACACTCACTGGATGAGCTCAGTCCAAACTATGCAGATTTGACTGAGTCCCAGTAAACCATGGGCTCTGCCATATAATTCAGTTCCAAGTTCTAACATTAACACAGGCCCCACACAAGTTTATTGGAGAAACCGCACAGCCCGTGACTTGCAAATCCGTAATGATATACTTCATGAGGATTTGGAAACACTTGACTTCCAGCCCACACATTGTGAAATGAGACACAGAGATTCTCCTGCCATGGATTGCGTAATCATTTACTCCACTGTAGGGAGAGGGCTTGATAAATTAGCATAGTAATTGTCAAATAAGCCTGAGACCAAAACCATGTGCATCAAAAGAAATGCAGAATGAGAAGCTGAAAAAAAAATGGCAAGGTGGCCATTTCTTGGCAAAAGCTGAGAAAGATCCTTTGATGGCAGTTCTCAGAGACAGAACTTCCCAGCAGCCCAGTCCTTTGGACAACTTAGACCTTGTACTAACCATCACCTAGATTAATATCATTCAGAAAGGCAAACATGCTTTTCAGTTAGAAATATAAGTGGCCAGCATGCAGAATGGCAGTAAGCTAACAATTCTGAAAGTTAAGGTTTCTTTTGGTCTCCATATATCCCAGACTCTGTGCTGTAGAAGGCAACATCCCAAATAACAGCAGGTACAGACAAAAAAAACTCCCCTTCCCCCCTGAGATATTTCTCTAGTCAATGTCTACCCTCTCTAGCCAAAGAACCAGGAAAAGGGCAGTTTAGCAAGGCAGCCATTTTTAAACAAAAACGTCTCTACTCCAGCCAAACATTATAGAAAAATCTGCGGCACCAGCCCATTCCACCAGCAAAGGCTAAGTAGGAACTTAGACTTTTAACCTGCCATTCTATTCAAATCCAAAAGTTGTCAATCTAGAGACCCCCAAATAGCAGACTTTTTAGTTAGAATTAGAAGGCAAGAGAAGACCAATATCCAGTTCAGCAGTTAGGCAAAAAATACACACACAATGGATAAATAAATGAATAAAAAAAATAAAAATATAATAAAGAGTTCCTGCTTACTCTCTTTTGTTCTACTCCTGTCTTCAACTGATTGGATGAGACGCACCCAGATTAGGGAGAGCAATCTGTTTTACTCAATATGCTTATTCAAATGTTAATCTAATGTAGAAAAATTCTCACAGAGACACCCACAATAATGTTTAGCTGAATGTTCGGGCATCCCAGAGTAAAGTCAAGATAACCCATAAAATTCCATCACAGTCAGGAAAATATGAAATTTATGTTTTACAATGATTATACAATTAGTATTTGCCAGACATTTTGATAAATATTTGACATAGATCAACTATTGGAATAATTCTTCAAGCTAAATAATATTACTGACCATATTTTAAAGGTGAAGAAACTGAAGTGAGAAAAGAAAACAATATTCTTAATTTAAATGTCTAGTAAAAGACAGAACAAAAATTTGAAGTAGGCTATCAACTCTTATAATACACTAGAGGTCCGGTGCATGAAATTTGTGCATGGGTAGGGTCCCTAGGCCTGGCCAGAGATCAGGGCCAATTAGGGCCTTCTGGCTGCCAGCCGGGGCCTTCCTTCTGGCTGCTGGCCAGGGCTCCCTTCCCTGGCTGCCTGCTGCCGGATGGGCCTTCCTTTGTTCTGTGCTGTCCCTTGGCGGTCAGCCCAGCATCATAGCAAGTGATCAAACTCCCGGTCTCCTGGTTGAATTCCCAAGGGGACACTTTGCATATTAGCCTTTTATATATATAGATTACTTTATGGGGACATGATGCTGTTTCTAAAATCCAAATGCCTTTTTGGGGCAGACACAGAAGGATTATCTTTTCTTTTTGGGTTATAAATAAATGTATAATCATAATTCTAGCAGAACATAGTTGGCAATTAAGTAATTTGAGGACAGTTTAATGTCTATTATAAGGGAAGCAACCAGAGACAGTGAATACCACAGCAGATAATGGCAGGGCTATTTCCATTCCCAGGGATAGAAGGGTTATTGGAAATGAAGAAAGCTGTGTGGAGGGGTGATCTGACCACAACTGTAGCTTCTCAAGGGGGAAAACAGTGATCTGCAGGGGTTGGGGGATGAGGGAAGGTCATATCCAACTCTATCTCTCTTTGACTCCAGTCTTCTCCATGTGCTGCTTTGCATTATCGGAATCAATAGGAAAACCAGAGGTCAAGAGAGCCCATTGGAGTGTGCATACAGGACCAATAGCCTCTCGAGATACAAAGCAGGATGGAAAAGAGCAGAGAAGAAATCAAGAATGGAAATAGGAGATGCTCAGCAAAGACAGGTCACTCTGCCATAAAATTCTAGTCTGGTGTTGATGAGATAGAGACAACGTTGGAATCAATGGGGCACTACAGAACTGGCCCATCACCTAGTGGAAAGGAAGTATAGGCTGCATATCCAAAAATATAGGCTCATACAAAGTACATAAATACAATTAGCTGAATTTGCACAGCACACCAAGCTGAGTGCCAATGCTAAGTTTTATGTGCATGATGAGGTGAAAATGTCCTGCTCTCTAATCCTGATTCACTCACAATGAAGTCTGACCTGGTCTTCTCACACATTATGAGGCAGTGTTCAGTTTTCAACAGAATCTTTGGAGTAAATATAGAACCTTACTTAAACAAAATCCTGTCTTTCTGGAGGTATGATTGTCCAGTTTTATAAGAACAAAGTATAAAATTTAAAGAAATAGATTCTTTCTATGTATTTTCCTATTCATATTCTACTTAAAGAACCTTGTAACATAGAAGGATTATTAAAACCATGCCTTACTATATCTATCTATCTATCTATCTATCTATCTATCTATCTATCTATCTATCTATCTATACCAATGGCCCAGTGCATGAATTCATGAACATTGAAAGGAAATTAATTAGAAGAAATATTTTAATATCGCTATTCGCCCTTTTTCTATAATAGAAATGTCAACCAAATTCACGATAAACAATGCCAGATCTAAACACATGCTTGCAATTGGCACCAGCAAGATCTTTATATGTATTGTGCATGCAAGACTAAACTTAGCCTTTTATATAGAGAGAATAAACGTGCTTAATTAGACCTGCTTTCTGATTTAGCTAAACTTTTTCCAGCCCAGTGAAGCACCCCAACTTCTCTTTCAGGTAATTGTCAGCAACACAGGAGTAAATATCAACACGAAGCAGATGATTATTGTAGATCATGCAGGGAGAACAAAGAGTAAAATATTTAACTGCAGCAGTGTTTGACTATATTCTGTGCAGTGACAAAACCTGAAGTTATTTTTAAGTTCCACCATTTCTTACTTCTTTTCAGTTGTGTCAAGTTTCTAAGCTTTCTAAATTTCCATTTTCTGGCTAATGAAAAGAAAATAGGATTCCACCGAGTCTCCTATGTACCTACTCCAGGACTTCTGTGAGGATCAAATGAGATGAGGCATGGGAAAATGCTTCACAGACATTTGCTTAAAGTGTAAAATGTCTGCACCTGGCTATAAAGCAAGTCATGTTCCAGGGCTGAAGAAACTGCAAGGAGGCTAGTTACTAGGGAGAGGAAGCCGGGTGTTGCTACATGACGTTACCTGGTGCCCACAGCCACCGTTTCCAGGCTGGGCTGGGCTGTGGGCCACAGTTTGCACCATGGTTCTTGGCAGTGTTGGCTGTGATTTGGTAGGGTGTTTCTCCAAGGTGGTGGCGGGGCCTGTGTCCCACTTGGGGGAAGCTGAGTGTTGCTTTGTAGGTGCAGGTCTGCAGTGCCTTTTATCTGTAAATGGCCAGTGTGGATCACGGCAGTTCCTGCATTGAGCATCTGCCCCCTGGTGGTCAGTGTGCATCATAGCGACCAGTCAGACACTTAGCACATTGGCCTTTTTTTATCTATCCTCCTATATAATAAAAGAAAAACATGCAAATTAGCATCCCTCCGCTATGCTCAAGCCAAGCCCAAGCCACGCCCACAAGCCATGCCCACCAGCCAAGGAGGAGTGAGTATGCAAATTAACCTGACAAAGATGGCGGATAATTTGCATACACAGAGCAGAGTGGGAGAGCCAGCAGCTTGGGGGGACGTGGCTCCCTCGGTCTGGAAAAATCCAGAGTGTGGGGAGCACCAGGAATTCTGAGAATAGTAGTTTTGATGGAAGCCCCTGGACTGGAAGTGGAAGCCCAGAGTGCAGGGAGCACCAGGAATGCTGGGAATCCTGGTTCTGGTGGCAGATGGCTCTCCTAGACACCAGAGCAGTGGTCGCAAACTCATTAGTCAACAGAGCCAAGTATCAACAGTACAACGATTGAAATTTCTTTTGAGAGCCAAATTTTTTAAACTTAAACTATATAGGTAGGTACATTGTTATTAACTTAATTAGGGTACTCCTAAGGCTTAGGAAGAGCCACACTCAAGGGGCCAAAGAGCCGCATGTGGCTCGCGAGCCGCAGTTTGCCAACCATGGCACTAGAGCAAAGTGAACCTGGAGTGCTGTTGCAGTGGGATGGAGGGAAAGCAAAGGTGAGAGACATAAGTAAAATCAGAGTGTCTAGGAAAAATTAAAGGGATGATATCCTAAAACTTCCAGGAAATCTCCACCAATGGAGCAAGGAAAAAAAAATGCCTCTATTATTCTGTGAGCAACAAACCAAACTGGGTTGGGGGTCTCAGACAATTCGCTCATATGATTGCAAAGACAGACAGAAACTCCTGGATTGAAGAGGGCTCCCCTGAGGGCTCCCAGATTGGAGAGGGTGCAGGTCGGGCTGAGGGACGCCTCCCCACCCCCCAATGCACAAACCTTCGTGCACAGGGCCCCAAGTATATACATAAAAGCCTAAGCAACCATTACTACAGAACAACAGGAATGACTGGAGCAACCGATTGACCAGTTGTTATGATGCGCACTTACCACCAGAGGGAAGACGCTCAACACAGGAGCTTCCCCCTGGTTGTCAGTGCACTCCCACAGCCAACCTCCTAAGGCCAGCCAACTTCCCTCAGCCCCTTCCCCCACCTGGCCAGCCCCCGCCAACATTCCTGATTGATGCCAGGGGGTCCCAGCCGGCCAACCTCCCACGGCCCCTCTCCCCGGGCAGCCAACCTCCCAGGGTCCCTCCCCCAGGCCAGCGGGCCCCCCGATAGGCCATGATCGCCGACCAGGCTGAGGATCCCCACCCTTGCACGGATTCGTTCACCGGGCCTAGTGTATAGATATTTCACTAGGAGGTTGTTAACAAGGTAACTGTCTATGCTAACTAGAAAATTTTCTAGTTAAAGGATAATTATAATGACAGTAACTCACATTTGGATAGCTTAGCTAGTTTTTATACTTCTATGAATAAGAATGCTATTTCATCATTTATTCAACCATCGATAGCTAAGTATCTGTAGGCACTAAGAAATGTTATAGGCACAATGTAAATTGCAAATGATATAATAAATAATAAGTGATGTAAATATCAGTTTCCATCCCAGTGAAGGAGAAAGGAAAGAATTTAAGCAACAGCAGGACAGCCAGCATTCTAGTAGCAAAGGAATAAGGGTAAGAGAGATAGGGGATGCAGCTGGGAGACAGGTAAAATCCAGATCATGATGGGACCCCAGGGCCATGATAAGGATTTTGAACAGACTTATGGGAAGACAAGTGAGGCCTCTGAGCAGGTGAATAGTGCAGTCTGAGTCACATTTTTAAACAATCAGTCCAGCTGTTGGGTAGAAGACAGCTTATGCAGAAACAGTAGGGGAATTAGGAAAATGAAGCCAGTGTTTCCAAATAATTAGAACCAAAGCCAGGATTAAAACCCAACTATACTTTCTTAGGAAAGATGCCTTGCATCATTATACTAAATTCTTTCCCATGTTCTGGTTTTAACTATCTTTCTTGTTTTCTGAACAAACCAAATATTTGACTGATGCCATCATGACATGTGTAAACATAAAACTCTTCATTAGAAGCATCTGTGTGTAAACATGTTTAAAAAATGATCATTTCTCCTTTCTTAAAAAGATAAATGTAGCTGTCCACACCTCCACGAAGTTGCAGAAACAGAGACAGCTGTTTATGATCCTTAGGAGTCCACACAGAGACTAGGATAACAGAAGTAGACTTGTTGGTAAATTATCATGTGGATGTACACACATCATGAAATTACTTTTAACCATGCTATGTCCTATGGGAAGATGAATTAACTGCATGTGTGCATCTGAGTACACATGTCTAGTACAGAACATTACACAGGAGTAGAATAAAATAGATGTGCATTTTATTCTTGGCTGTTGTTATGAATTGATTGTGATCTAACCCCCACCCCCAAATGGGTATGTTGAAGCCCTAATCCCTAGTGTGGCTATATTTGGAGATAAGGCCTCTAAAGTAGTAATTAGAGATCAACCAAAGAACTTGTATGCATATATGCATAACTCATGGACACAGAAAATAGGGTGGTGAAGGCCTGGGAAGGTGGGGGGGGGGCCTGGGGAGGGGGGGGGGGGGGTGGGCTAGAAGGTGTTAATGGGGGGAAAGGGGGACATATATAATACATTCAACAGTAAAGGTTTAATTAAAAAGAAAAAAAATAGGTTCCAGTATGCACTCCTCACTTTAACTTTTCTTCGTAAATATTAAACTTGTTAAAATGTGGCTTATTAAAAAGACCTTGCACAAAAAAAGAAGTAATTAATATTAAATGAAGTCATAAGAAGGGACCTTAGTCCAATAGGGTTAGTATTCTTCCAAGAAGACACACCAGAGAGCTTGCTTGTCCCTGCTCTCTCCATGAGTGCACAAAGGGGTCCCTGAGTACACAGCAAGAAGGTGGCCATCTGCAAACCAATGAGAGAAAACTCATCAGACACCAACCCTACTGGCATCCTGATATTGGACTCCCAGTCTCCATAAATGTGAGAAAACAAATTTCTGCCCTATAAGCCACCTAATCTATGATGATAAAAGCATAATATGCAAATCGACCAAACAGCCAAACAGCGGAATGACCCTCCAGATGACTTTCTGGACAAAGCCGGCTGCAAGGGCCTACTCTTTCATGAATTTTGTGAACTGGGCCTCTAGTCTATGATATTTGGCTATGGCAGCTCAAGCAGAATTATATAGTTGTTGAGAAACTGAGGTTTCTCTTTGTTGTTGTATTGTTCTGGGTATGTAGACCAAAGCCAATAGGCAAGGCCACTTCATTACTAGGAGCCAAATCTTACAACAGGAAGTATGTAATCTCAGGCATTAAGCTTTTCAGAAAATCTCAATACTGGAATTTCATAGCATTTCATAATATTAAATCTAGGAGGACATAGAAACACTGAAGTTTTGACTGTATTGAATTTTGGAAAATGAGGAAGGTAGTGACTTCCTACAAATGAGTAGTTAGCATCTACTTTCCATTTTTTTGTACTAAAGTGATTACATCCTCAGTTTAAGCTCATTTTATACCGAAATGTGTCTAGATGTCTTGATGACTCATTTCAAACATTGAATTATCATTTGTGATTAATCCCACCCACATTGGAAAGTGTTTGTGTGGTCTCCCTAATAAATGGTGGGACCCACAGTTCAGTCTCCTATGGATGTTTAATGTGAGTTGTCAACTTTGTATTTAAGGGGGGAGGTGGTAGGGATTATGAGGATGGAAAATGAACTGGTGAGTTTTCTTCTTATGAAAGATGAAACATTGGAGAAATCCCAGCAAAGAGGGAAAGAAATTCTCACCAAGGAAATAATAATCCTCAAGCCATGTTCTTCTGTCTCAAAAACAAAGGAAAGTAGTCTACCTCTAGCTCTGATGCCTATTGTTGTTGAAAATGATTCAACTTCACCACATCACAGGGAAAACTATCAGAAGCATATACCTGGGAGAACCAAAGCCCCTTGGGAGAAAGTTCAAGGACAAATTTTTAAAACATTAAACATATAACATGCATTTTAATGCAAGACATTGCAGACTCAGACAGCCCCCTTTATATTTATCTAATTATCATGAAAAGAATATAAAACAGAGTTTTTTAAAAACTTCCTTATTAAATATACATTATCTTATGTAATAAAACCCTAACATGCAAATTGACCAAACTGTGGATTGACTGGTGGAATGACCGGTCACTATGACATGCGCTGACCACCAGGGGGCAGCTCCTAAGTTAAGCATCTGCCCCCTGGTGGTCAGTGCACTCCCACAAGGGGAGCGCCACTCAGTCAGAAGCCAGGCTCATGGCTGGTGAGCCCAGCGGCGGTGGCGGGAGCCTCTCCTGCCTCTGCTGCAGGCAGGCAGTAAGGAGTGAGGGGTCCCAGACTGCGAGAGGGATCCAAGACTGCAAGAGGGCACAGATCAGGTTGAGGGCCCCTCCCCAGTGCACGAGTTTTGTGCACTGGACCTCTAGTATTTTATAATAGATATTCACATCTCTAAAACAGAGGTCAGACTGACATAATCTGTTTGAAGATGACAAATGTAATAATATAGCAGATCATCTTCCCCCCAAAAAGAATTATAAACATTGTTCCCAGAGCTCTTCTTGTTATAAACATGCTTGGAGTTGGCAGAAATATTGAGGAGAGAACACTAAGAGAGGAATTATTTAATAATCATGATTCAGACCATGCAATTGTCAATTAACCTCCAGAAGCCTCAGGTTCTTCATTTGAAAAATGTACCAAAGAACATGCATGTCATGGAACAGCACTGAGGGCTGAATGAGGCAATGAATACAGAGTACCTCAAATGAGGGTCTCTAGAGAAGAGGAAAGAGACTACCATGACCATAAACCAGATGACCCAGGAGGTAAGCATTATAAAGTTATAAAAACATAAATTTTAGATTTAATGAAGTGTTCTGGACTAAATTGTGCCCTCCCCTAATTCATATGTTGAAGCCAAACTCCCAATGTGATCACTGCTAGAGACAGGGTCTCTGACGAGGTAATAAAGATTAAAGACAGCCCTAATCTTATAGAGCTCTCTTATAAAGCTCTAGTTCGTTCTCTCTCTCTCTCTCTCTCTCTCTCTCTCTCTCTCTCTCTCTCTCTGCCATATCACAGCAAGAAGGTGGCCATCTACAAACCAGAAAGAGAGACTCACCAGGAATCAAACTGAGCAGTATTTTCATCTTGAACTTCCCAACCCTCAAAAGAGTGACAACATAATTTTCTGTTGTTTAAACAACCCAGTCTACACTATTTTGTATGGCAGCCCAAGCAGACTAAGACAGGACACATTATGGGGATACCTTTTTGTTTGTTTATTTAGGTGTTTTGCTTTGTTGTTTTTTGTTGTTGCTTTTTTTTAGCTCAAGCATATGTAGAAAGAATTTAATATAACAATAAATCACATTCTCTAAAAATAAGTAAGAAATACTATTATTGCCTTCAGGTTCTTGAAACAGAGTTAAGCAGCACTGGCATTATATTAGAAACTGCATTTCAATGGGCCTAGCATTTCGCCCTCAGAAATCATGAAAGATTGTGCAATTTTAATGTTTGTCACACCAACATTATTAAGACATAATGCCACAGCAGTTTGTTCAGATGAAGAGCATTTTACATGCAGGAAAAATGCCACGAAGGAGTGTGAGAGTGATAGTAGTAACACCATATTATTTGTGTAAAGTCACAGTAAGAGAAAATGGCAATATTTGAAAGCAGCTGGCTATCAGAACCACATTAAAGAAACCACAATTAATTTATTCATAAATCTTATTCTTTATTAGGCTTTTGGTTTAGTCTTTAACATTGCCAGAAGGCAGAATAGTTTTATTGTCTTTTTATTCAAATTATGTGTACAAGATTATTATACCAAAAAGAGTACTTTTCCTATGAATGTCTATTACTCCTTGGAAATACTGCCTTACATACATATATGTTCATATGTATATGTATATATACATGCACATTTGCATGTGGGGTGTGTGTGTCCATGCATTTATTTGTATCTTGGCAAAACCAAAGTGCCTACAATAGGAAATATTCTCTTTTTTTTGGTAGAGAAGCAACATTTTTGACTTATTTAGTACTACAAAGAATGACACACAATTGTCTGAATAAAAATTTTAGGAAAAAAATGTTCAAGGCAAACATTAAAACAGTCTTCTTGCAATTTTAGTTTATTTTATATGGAAATATGGATTAAGAATGAATTTTAAAACTTACCATGTCATTTCTCTTAATCTAATATACATTGAAATGAGCTAATGACTTGTTTTCAATCTCTAGCCTTACATAACATGCCTGGGTCTGTTATGCTAATTAGGTCAGAGGAACAATTCCACCCTCTCACTACTTCAGGGAACACAAAATTATGTCCAACTTAGATTGGCCATGCAAATTTTTGGGATTTTTCCTCCAGAAACATATTGGGTTGTTGTTGAAGTACATTTGAAGTTAACCTCTCTGTTTTTGAATGTCAAATTTGTATCTGAAATATGGTCTCTTTATGTAAAAAACACCGGGTAACTGACAACCACTTTGACCATGCGTCAACAATAGAATCATTACATTTTGGGGTTAGGTGCCTCCCTTTCCAGAAAAACCATAGGAGCCTCTAGTCAGTGTTTGTGGCCTGATCAACTTTGAATTCTAAGGGTATAGCAAAGTACACAAAAGCAGGGTTCAAAAACAAATACTTTGAATTTTTTTAAAAAATTAGCTACTTAGAGAAAAAATATTTTCTTTTCTCTGAGAGCCTCTATTAATAAAATGTCTGTTAAGCAACTGGCGAACAGATATTTCCACAATGATAGTTAAATTCATAGAATGATCATCCGAAACATCTATGAATGACATATGCTAAGAATGTTTCTCTACAGGGTACCCACGTGTCCTCTACGACAGCTTTTAAAAAGGTGTGCTGGTTAATTAGAGAAAGGTATGCCATTTCATATTCTCTAATTTCAGTGTCTCAGTGAATGGGAAACCCTCTTGAATATGGCTTCAGATCTTCTTGGCCTCCGATCCTATTCTCGCCACTGCTGCTGTGAACAGTTTCACACAGGCTTGGAGAAGCTTGGCACACGCGTTATCTGACGGAGCCTGGACAATGCACAGCGGGTCCTCTGACATTCTGCCCGGAGCTCCTCCGACGCTGAGTGTGCGAGCCCTGCAAAGGGTTTGGCAAGCACACAGGCACAATACTTACGTGTTTGAGGGTGAACTAGCAGATAAATGATTTCCGTTTTTACTCCTATGCTGGGTGGTTCTGACACATGCCAGAAGGCTTCTTAGAACTCCCTTGGATCAAGCAAACAGTCTTCCCTTGAGGCGGCCAATTCAATAACATATTTTTGGATGAACTCTCCCTCTTATACTATCTGCTCCAAGGTTCTTTATTCTGGCTCTCTAACATCACATTTCCAAATAAACCACTCACATATTAACCTCTTTCTCAGAGTCTGCTTTGGAAAGACTCCGACTAAAATACTGAATCTCCTTTTTATGTAACATATTCTTGGTGCCAAGTAGTTCTGTGAAATGGTAGAAGGCTAACATCAATTAATAAAATGATTTTAAAAACAGACTTGTCATACTAATGATAAAACTCTGAGAAGTCAATGAAAATATGACACAGAACACTTGAATTAAAAATTCCCAGGAATTTGGATAGAAAAAAATGATGGAAAAATTGCATCATCTCCTGTGCTCAGTAGTAAACACAAAACAAGTTCAAGAATCTCTCTAATGATAGCAATTAGTACTATAGTCAGGTAGATGCAGCAATGTAAACTTTGCAAAACAGGATCCTCCCTTGAATTGGATTAATGTGATTAATTTGAAATGTGCTGCCTTTGTAATTCAGCTTATAGTTAATGTTTATATGTGTCTTTTTTTGTTATATAAGAACTAGATGGATGAGAAATTCAAAACTAGATTCATGTCTGTATTTGTTTATGTAACAGTATATGAAAATATTTTAAGTCAATACTAGTTGATGCCCCCAAATTGTACTCATATATTACTTAACTTTCATGCACTGTTCAAGGATGAGGTCCTGAACTAACTTCCTTTGGCATTATTTATTACAATTAATTGAAATTCAGGAACCAATTTCCTGTAATCAAGGACCATCACTTTATGTTACATTATAAGTTTCTTTTATTAAAAATGGAATAAATCATTTCCCACAGCTTTCTCCAAGTTTTTTTTTTTTTTTCTCCTCAAAGAGTAAGATGACAATGCATGTGGAATCTAAAGTTCATGGACTTGAAAGATCTGTCTGTATTCACTCAAGATCAATGTAACCCAACAGCTGTTTCTGCTTTAAAGGTCATTGAGAATTTATAAACAGTTAGTTCTTTCCTGTTTTTCTTAAGCTTAAATAGTCCTGTAGTTCCCCCCACCTCACCAAATTAATGTAAGTCTCATGAGCAAATTCAGATAATAAATATCTAGAGAATCCAACCCTCTCTGGAAGGTTCTTTTGTAAGAATTAGAGAAACCTGTGGTAGGCCTTGTAGTCATACAACCTGGGTTCAAATCCTCACTCTGCTACTTTCTGTCTGAATGACACGTGTGGCCTGAGAAAACCTACATATCATTTTTGAGTTTCAGTTTATTAATCTAGAGCAGTGATGGCAAACCTTTTGAGCTCGGCGTGTCAGCATTTTGAAAAACCCTAACTTAACTCTGGTGCCATGTCACATATAGAAATTTTTTGATATTTGCAACCATAGCAAAACAAAGGCTTATATTTTTGATATTTATTTTATATATTTAAATGCCATTTAACAAAGAAAAATCAACCAAAAAAATGAGTTCACATGTCACCTCTGACACGCGTGTCATAGGTTCACCATCACTGATCTAGAGAGTAAAGTAAAGCATTTTAATTTAAGTAATCTATGCAAAGATCTTTATTTTTTAAACAATGTCTGGAGTATATAGAACATAGGTAGTACTGAAGTAACTATATACATATATTTACATTTATATGTAACTGTCACATATCTATACTAATAATAGAGGAATATGCAAATTGTCCAGGACGCTGTCACGTAATGACCAATCAGGATGGGGCAGGGTTGTGGCGGAGAGCTCTCAGCATGCCTGTGCCAGAGGTCCAAAGGGCACGGAGAGGAAGGGAAAGCAGATAGGCAGTTAGGGCAATCAGGCCAGGAGGGGAGAGCAGTTAGGCAGTTAGGGGGATCAGGCCAGGAGGGGAGAGCAGTTAGAGGGATCAGACCACTAGGGGAGAGCAGTTAGGCAGTAGGGGAATCAGGCCAGGAGGGGAGAGCAGTTAGGCAATTAGGGGTATAAGGCCAAAAGGGGAGAGCAGTTAGGCAGTAGGGGGATAAGGCCAGGAAGGGAGAGCGGTTAGGAGGATCAGGCCAGCAGGAGAAAGCAGTTAGGGCCATCACTCTGGTTGGGGAGCAGTTAGGGGCATCAGTCAGGCAGCCAGGTGAGTGGTTAGGAGCCAGTGGTTCCAGATTTCGAGAGGGATCCTGGATTGGAGAGGATGCAGGCTGGGCTGAAGGACCCTTCACTCCTCCCACCCCCCTGTGCACAAATTTCATGCACCAGGCCTCTAGTTTATATATAATCTATATGACATGTGCCTTTAGCTGTTTCTCTAGGTATGCTCTATAATTAGCCCATTCTCTTTCCCTAGAAAAGTAATAAAAATAAAATAAGGAAGTGATTTCAAAACAAAGCTATACATCGACTTAGGTTTTGTGAAGAATAAATAATATAATGCATGAAGTGGCTAATCACAGTGCCTAGCAAAGTGTAAGTACTCACAAGTTTTTTAAATTTTTGTTTCTGAAGCAGGAAACAATTTAGAATGTTGTTACCTAATAAATAACATTTAAAAAATAAGAAATGATTTTGAAACTAAATTACTAACCACTTTAAAGGAAACATTAAATGGCATATTAGAAAAATAAATGACTTGATAAGAAATAGGACATTGTTTTCAAGCAAAAGAAATGGCCTTGGTGAGCTGATGAATGTCTGAAAAGATATGGGTTAACTGGCAAAACGGAAGTAAACCAGGGTCAGGAGGGATAGAAACCTGTGCCAACAGGATCTGGGCTTTTATCTAGTGAAGACTGGTGAGGAATACCGTCAGGGCCCTTACACAGCATGATTAGTTTTGCCTATTTTATTTGTATTATTATTTTGGGGGGGTTGTTCTCATTGCACTCAGTTCTAATTTCCATTTTCTATCATTTTTTTTTTTTTTTTGCCAGCCTCCATCATCTAATAACTGATACAAGGAATAACAGTTACCTCTGGGTTCATCTTGATCATTGTTTAATTTCTATATTTTTTTTAAGATTTTATTTCCTACTGTTACAATCTCTTTGGTAAGAATATTTGAAAGTGTAATTTTTCTTTCTGTTTTTTTTTTTCATTTTCTATATGACAGAAGCTGAAAAGAGAGAAGACATTCAATTATTTTGATTGCTTATGGCCCATCTGTGGCATCAAAAATACTTTGTTGAAATCAGCCTCAGGAGGACCAGACATCTTGGTCCTATTTTCTGTTGTCATGTGTGCTAAGCCAACATGTGTAGGGGAAATGCTCACAGCTATGGCTGGAGATGGGTATGCAATTTTCTAGCACTGCTATCTGAAAACACTAAGGTCAGATGCATAGATCATCACAGGTAACTCCTCCATGGACACTGTTCTCTGAAGCCATATGTTTAAGTGGACAAATCAAGGTGGATGTCAAAAGGTTTTTGTGTTGTTGTTTTTCCTGATCCCAGAAATATAAACACTCACAGAAAATGGTGACTTTAAAATTTAGTTTCATTGGATGGTCATGCCAGTTTTGTGTAATACTTAGTTTCAATGAGAGTAAATTCTCAGGCAATTAGAAAAGCTTTCAAACAGGCTGTTTTAGTATATCATAAAGATTTCTAGAATTTTATTTTTTGAAGTATACTTTAGTCTCTTTCTGAGGGTGGGGAACTGCTTACAATAGTCCCCCCTTATCTGCAAGGTTCCAAGAACCCCCAGGGAATGCCTGAAACCATAGATATTATTGAACCTTTTATGTACTATGTTTTTTACTACCTACCTATGATAATATCAATTGGTACAGTAAGATATTAACAAGAATAACTAATAACGAAATAGAACAATTATAACAACATGCTATAATGGAATTTGTGCGAATGGGACGTTATTAAGTAAAGTAGGGTTACTTAGACACAAGGGACAGTCGATCTGAGATGGCTGCTAAGTGACTAATGGGTAGGGAGTGTATACAGTGTGCAGATGCTGGAACTGGACAAAGGGATGATTTACATACTGGGCAGGGCAGAGCGGGATGATATCATCACACTACTCCCAAGGGCACACACTTTAAACTTATAAATGGTTAATTTATGGAATTCTCCATTTAATATTTTCAGGCATCAGTTGACCACTGGTAACTGAAACCACAAAAAGAGAAACATGAATAAGGGGTACCACCGTAGTTTGCATTTTCTCAAAGCAGAGACTTCTAAGAGTTTATTTGGAAGGTAATTCAAAGTAATCAAAGGGGTTGGGAAAATGAGGCAAATAATGGATAGAAGCCCATAAGGAAGCATTATCAAGAGATGACCACTACAGACAACGGAAGCATTATCATGAGATGACCACTACAGACAACGGAAGCTTAATCTCACTGGAGAGTCAGAATCAACCATGCTACAGAGTTATGCCCCGTGAGGTATGGGGAGTAAGATATTATCCACCAACTTCCATCACTGATTCTTGAACTGTCCTGGAGGTTCTAAACTCCTAGCACTTTCCAGGCAGCTCTACTCTAAGCAGAGCCAGCTCTGGTGACCAGAAAAAAACCTTTAGGCATAAAAACCATAGATTTTGGTAATTGGAAGTTATATCAGTACTAGAGGCCCAGGGCATGATTAAATCGTGCGCAGATAGGGTCCCTAGGCCTAGCTGCAATCAGAGCCATGTCCACCGCCCTCCGTCACTTCTCCACCTCCATGGCCCCTGCCCTGTGAACCTCCACGCTCACAGCCCCCACCCGACGAGGCTCCACGGCCTCACCTGTCCCACAAAGTTCCATGCTAACAGCCCCCACCCTGCAAGGCTCCTTGGCCTCAGCCGCCCTGCGAAGCTCCATGCTCACAGCCCCTGCCCCGCAAGGCTCCTCAGCCTCCTCGGCCCCGCCACGCTGTGAGAGCTGGACCGGTCCTTTGGTCATTTGGGCCCACAGCTCCCTCCTCCCACCACCGCACCGCGCTCCTGCTCCCTCAGCTCCCTAGCCTGCTGTTTGGTAGTCAGTCTGGTCATTTAGGTCATGACGGCACCTGGCTTTTACATATTAGGATGCCAAGGGGATATAGGCAAATCACTGAAAGTGTCTGCTACAGAGATTTGTCCACATTTCTATTTTTACATGTAAAAGCTAGGGCAAAGATTTTCTGTGTTTTTCTTTTTTTAATATATTTTTATTTATTTCAGAGAGGAATGGGAGAATAGGAGAGAGAGAGAAACATCAATGATGAGAGGGAACAGTTGATTGGCTGCCTCCTGCACATTGAACCATGCCCCACAACCCAGGCATGCACGCTTGACCAGAATCGAACCTGGGACCCTTTGGTCCACAGGCTGATGCTCTATCCACTGAGCCAAACCCGCTAGGGCTCTGTGGTTTTTATTTCAAGAATATAAAGATGTCATTGGCATGGAATTCTTGATAATGCCTATTAAAATTAAACAACAAATTAAATCTATTTTAGTTTGTGTACTTAATCACCAGATATATATAAAGATAACAAAGAGTAGCAATACCCATTCCCACTTTCCATTTCCTTGTCATATACTCTTCCAGTAATGCAGTGATAAGTCTTATGAAAGTAAAAATTGAATAGCATTATAATTTTAATTTACTGTTTGGAAGCTGAAATAATCACATTTACATCATGCTTTTGATTATACTTTTACTCTCTGTAATTTCAGGTTAGTTCACCTGAACTCTGATCACATATGCAATTTAATTCCAGTTGGAGTGTATTATTATATTGCATTATAGCCTATTAGCATTTATTGGGTACTACCAATCTGAAATGTAAATGTGATTTTTTAAATCTTCTTATGGAAACTAACTTGAGAAGGAAATATTGATCTCTGTAATATGAATAAGTTACCTATATAGAAATTTATTCATAAAGCAATTTTTTATAATTATCATTGATCAACATACTTTTCATAGCATTTTTCCACAATGTACTTTTTTTGTCATCAAATCCCATATTTATTTATTGTACATATGTCTTAATAAAACTTTTTCAAATATGCAGGTAAATTGGAAGAAGTGTACAGTGTGCACCTATATGCCCATGACCTACATACAATTAACATTTGACTATATTTGCTTTATCACATAAATCTATCGGTTTCCTCATAGTGTTATAGTAAATTACCACAAATTAGTGGCTTAAAACAACACACACTTATTATTTTACAAAGCTGGATGTGAGAAGACTATGAAATGGGTTTCACCGAGCTAAATCCAAGGTGTTGGCAAGACTGTGTTCTCCCCAGCTCATTGCCTGTCTTGAGGCTCTAGTGGAAAAACTGTTCCCTTGTATTTTCCTGTTTCTATAGGCCATCTGCATTCTTTGGTTTGTGGTCTTCCTCCATCTTCAAATCCAATAACATAGCATCTTTTTCTGACTCTGATCTCTGCTTAAGTGTCACATCTCCTTTTCTCTTCTACTTCATTCTTCCACCTTTTAAAGACTCTTAGTGATAATATTTGACCCAATATAATTTCCCTACTTTTGGGCTCATAAATTAATGATATCTGCAAAGACCCCATTGTCATGTAAGCTAAAATCTACAGCTTCACATTATTCTGCCTGCTGTACCATCTATCCTCTGTCCATCCCTCCTTCTCTGACCAATCCATTTTGGGGGTGCATTTTAAAATAAATTGCAGAAAGCTTATTCCTAAAGGTCACACTCTATTCTTTAGTTCTCAGTGCTCTGTAAACAAAAGTTATCTGTACCTTTAAATTTTATTTAAAGAAGAGTATATTGTACATGTCTTTTTTCCGGGAATTTTGTTTGTGCAAATGCTTAGAAAGTTTTGCTATTCTATGCATGTATTTTTCCCAATCTGCTTAGTGTGTTAAAATAGCATGCCAATTTATGGATATTTGTAATGTTTGTTCTAACATTTGTTTCCTTTTTACCGCTTTATGTAAATATTTTGCTTTCAAGAAGCCCATATCAAACACTTCTCACAATATTGGTTGATAAATAGAGAAATGATATCCATGTTCCAATAGGGTGTTTCATTTCTATGATCCAAGCTTTACAGCAGTGTGGTTCAATGGCTATATATATATATCCAAATTGCTCTAAATAATCTCTTAATAAAGCAAACATTCTTCTCCTTCAAGGTATTTTGTTATAGAAATATAAAATGGTGAATAATTCAGCTATTTATATTTGCCTCTATAATATGATATCAACTCTGAATTTAGAAATTAATATGATCACACCTAATGAACTAGAATTTACCATGTTTCCACTCAAAAAGTAAAAAATCACAATGGTAATAATATGAATTGATATATATTGAGTATTAAATATGTTCCAGATACTGTAAATTATTTAATATTAGCACCCCTATTGTATAGATGAGAAAAATATGCATAGACCAGTTGAGTAAATTATCCATAGTCATATAAATATTGTGTAGTGAAACTAAAATTGAAGCAATACTTCTGAACTTTATGCCTGGGGCTCAGATGGAGATAGTAATAATAAAAAAAAAACTCATCTTATTCCATCTAGAGGTAATAACGGGAGGCTTTCCAATGGAGATAATTTTTTTATCTCCAATTGCATAATACTAATACATAGTGTTATCAGCTATACTCACCATGCTTTACATGCTGGATCATATGGTAGTTCTATTTTAATTTTCTAATTTATTTCCACACTACTTTCCATAGTGGTTGCACCCATAGAGTTAACTTCTAAAGAACATGTTCAAGTCAGTCCATAGTAGAAATCAGAGTCTTTCAGACCAAGAAAATAGAATGGAGGAATACCTAGAACAGTGTTTCAAAAGGATAATTATTTCACCACTATTCTTACCCAAGGGGCATTTGGTAATGTCTGGAAACATTTTTGCTTGTGACAAATATACAGGCCGCTATAGCATCTATTGGTTAGGGGTTAAGGAAGCTGCTATGCATCCTACAATGTATAGAACAACCCCCAGAACAAAAAGAATCATCTGGTCCAAAATGCCAGTAGTGCTGAGGTTGGTAAACTAACTGAGAGCATGTATGAATGCCTGAAGAATGGCATATGCAGGAGTTAAGTAGTTTTAGTGGCTAGAGAAGAATGAGTAGAAAAGTGGGAGTGATGAGCATGATAAGACAGCCATGTGCTACTCATGAATAGTTTTGTAAGTTACCCAAAGGAGTCTGGACTTCATCCTCCAAGTAATGCAGAGCCAAAGAATTTTTTAATAGTGGGATGACTTGACAAACCTATATATCTTGGGAGGAGAGGTAGGTTTATGAGAGAGAGAAAAAAAGATATGCATATTAAAGCAGTTTATAAGATTCTACACAAATTTTAGGCATTATTATTTTATATAGTCAAGTCCTCATCATTAACATAAGTTGATATTTAGTGATTTTTATTAGAGCAATAAAAATATCACTCCATAGGCAAGATCATCTACTAGTGATCACTCTCATGATCTAATGCATCGTTACTGCACCTTAAATAGCTCAGACATGTGTTCTTTGATTTCTATAAAAATTCCACTTCTTATTCTCCTCACACCTATTTATATTCCTAACTCTCCGATAATGCATTCATATTGTGAATCTGTCCATCTATTAAGCCATCTCTGCTGCAGCATACACTATGCCCCCAGTGGTTTATATTGCTTTGACATTGACAGTGGAACTCAGCACATTGCTCATTCAGGTACAGAAAATTGCAAAATAAAAACTAAAATACAGAGAAATTAATGTTTCTATTAATTTATCCATATTTCCATTGTCTTTTCTCTTTCTATTCTTTCTCTGTCTTCTTGTTCTTCCTTATTCTTCTCTCTGTCTTATGTATAGGATCTGGCTGTTGGCAATAACATATTTCCATTGTCTTTTCTCTTTCTATTCTTTCTCTTTGTCTTCTTGTTCTTCCTTATTCTTCTCTTGGTCTTATGTATAGGATCTGGCTATTAGCAATAGGAAAAAAATAACAGCAGGAAAGAAACTCTTACCAAAGTCGAATTGAGGCATCTGATTTGGTTACTTGTGAGGTATAATTATAAATGACTTTGAATTTGGCCTCTGGCAGGCAACCTCTAAGATAGCTCCCAATAATCTTGCTTTCTGGTATTTACAGTCTGGAGTAATTCTCTCCCCAAGAATAGCCAGTAGAGAAATGAAGTTCTTAATCTGACAACACTTGAGGAGCTGCAGAACCGCCAGTAGCCCTCTAACTTACCTGAAAGTGGATCCTGCCATAATGAGCCTTCAGAAGAGACTGTAGCAGAGACCTTAGTTATAAGACTCTGAGAGACTAAAGTAGGGGACCATTTAAGCCATGTCCAACTTCCGGACCATGGAAACCTCTATATATGCATATTAAAGCAGTTTATAAAATTCTATAAACTGCTTATATAGAGGTTAATATGCATATATAGAGGTTACCTCTATATATTAGAGGTAATAAACCTGTGTTGTGTTCAGCTACTCAATGTTGTGGTGATCTGTTATACAGTGATAGATAAGTAATGTATGGCCCCTAATCTAGTTTCTTCATGAAATTAAATGTCTTTCTCAGCACCTCTTAGGCACTGAGGATGCAAGTATGAAAAAATGTGTGGATTTCAAATTGTAAAATCCAAAGAAAGGTTTGTTTCATTGTGAGATAAGTGAATTTACTGAAGATAGTTTACACATATATTTAGCTATTTGTGACATTTTAAAGCATAAATGAGGAAAAAAAAATTCTTCTCTGCTATGGGCAGTCACCTTAAGACTTTAACCATAGTGTGGAATGACAAAATTAAAACATTTTGGACCTAACAGCTGACATAGTTTGTACTAGTTGAGGTCATCGTAACAAATGATATAGTTAAATTCAAAATAGCAGCAAAACACAGTAGCCATTTATCTCATTCTCATAAAGTTCAAAACCAAGGTTTCTGATCTACATGAATCTCTCTAATCAGTTATAAATTTGAAATCCTGCCTTTTCAATCTTGCGGCTCTATCATTTTCAATTTATTCCCAAAGTTTCTACAGAAGGAAACATGGATGCAATATTGTTCATAGGCAGATTTTATGAGCAGTGTCAAGAATTGGCTTTCATAATTTCTGCCAGTATTTCTTTTTCGGCCACTACATCTGTAGTCATGCCTAACTCAGGGAGTTTGGGAATTCAGTCCAACAATGCCCTGCAGGAGATATAAGTTGATTTAGTGACCAGCAAATAAGGCTCTACCACAATTTCTGACTCTGCCACTTTGCAAATGAGAAAATAGAGATTTAAGGAGAGTACAATACACTTGACAATGTTCACACCATGAAAGTAATTATCGATGGTCTAGAATTGGTTCCTCTAACCTCTTGTTTGCTACATTTTCTGTCAGTAATTATATTTGAAAAACATGGAGAATAAATAAGTAATTATTTTTATAGAGTTCTGGAAGGCTAAAGTTATTAAAAATTTTGGTAGAATATTATAAAAGGTCATTTGCAAAGATTAGAATATGTAATTAATCAACATGTAATTACTTAGTGTGCCAATTTAAAGGAAGTAGACCATGGGTCTCGGTTTATATTGAAAGGGCAAATGAAATATAGCCTCTCTCTAATCTTACATTAATGAAAATTAATTAATGAAAGCATAGTTCAATTGCAAGAAAACATTTGAGGCATCTGTAGGGGTCCTAGGTGCATCTATTTAATTAGAAATATATTTTATTTTAACTAAATTTAAATTTCATGTAATTAGACCAACAGCACTAGAAAGAAAGGAAAAATTGACATTGTGTCCCAAATGAGTTGTGTA
The DNA here is from genome assembly GCF_000412655.1 of Myotis brandtii. NCBI lineage: Eukaryota > Metazoa > Chordata > Mammalia > Chiroptera > Vespertilionidae > Myotis > Myotis brandtii. The sequence continues at coordinate 919,832 of NW_005358567.1, read as the reverse complement.
GATTCTAGCATTCATTAACCTTTACCTAGATTAGCCATTTCAGAAAAGTCTATGTGACCAGGAGGTTAGAAAGTTTAGTTAGCCTGAACTTGGCAAAGAAGTCACATTGCATCCAAGACCTCAACACTAAATTTTACTTTCACATTAGACTGTCCAATTCTCAAAACCTTAGACTAGTTTACAAAACCATTTTTTCTCTTTCCAATTAACACTAAAATATATAAATCATGCTTTTTCTTAACTATGTAATTAAAATATAATTATGTTGTCTACTGTTGTTCTTTAACAGAAATGGGGTTTCTACAGCTTTTAAGTAGAAAGGCTCACTAGGATTAATTCTCAATTACAACACACCTGGGAGTTCCTTATATGTGATTTTTATACAAATTATTTTCACTCTAGAAATGAGAATACACTGGACTTACCATCCATTATTTCATAGGAAACAAGCATAACAATACTTTGTGATCAATTGAAGATGCTGCATTTAATTTATTTCATAAATTAATTAATTAAATAATATAAAAAATAAAAGTATATTAAGAGCAAAATATCTCAGAAATACAAAATGTGAGAGAGTAAAAAGGTAGCAGTTAAAGGAAATTATATATATAAATATATCTTACCTAATAATAGACAAACATGTAAATTGACCACCCCTCTGCTACGCTCACCAGCCAATCAGGAGAGTATGCAAATTAACCCAACAAAGATGGCAGTTAATTTACATATGTAGGTGCAAAGGGGCAGAGCAAAGACTGAAGGCTCCAGCCAGAGCAGCGAAAATGGAAGGCTCCAGCCAGAGCAAAGGCCTGGGTCCTGGGTGCCAGGGGAAAACCAGTGCCAGCAACCAGGGGAAGGGAAGGCCTATTGCACAAATCTCTTTGTGCAATGGGCCTCTAATATCCTATCTAATAAAAGAGAAACATGTT